>NW_025813696.1:500839-723339 GCF_021917145.1 Hypomesus transpacificus | reverse complement strand
TTACCCCCCTGATCACAGTTACCCCCTGATCGCAGTTACCCCCTGATCACAGTTACCCCCTGATCACAGTTACCCCCCTGATCACAGTTACCCCCCCTGATGACAGTTACCCCCCTGATCACAGTTACCCCCCTGATCACAGTTACCCCCTGATCACAGTTACCCCCCTGATCACAGTTACCCCCCTGATCACAGTTACCCCCTGATCACAGTTACCCCCTGATCAGACTGTCGTCAGCCTGTAGTGCTGTGCTCCTCTGATCCCGTGCTCCTCTAATCCAATCACCAATCATGTACTCAGCCCTGACAGCAGACAGACTCCCAGACAGGCACACCCTCCACCAATCCCCATCCCACTCCCAGAGACCCCCACTGTGCACCCCTGCCCCCCCTGCCCCCCTGCCCCCCTGCCCCCTCAACCCCCACCTGACTTGCCCACACAAACAAACAAGAGGGATGCTGGGGCAGACATGGGAACTGGCAAGATCCTGTGTGTGTGTGTGTGTGTGTGTGTGTGTATGTGTGTGTGTGTGTGTGTGTGGTGTGTGTGTGTGTGTGTGTATGTGTGTGTGTGTGTGTGTGTGTGTGTAAGTGTGTGAGTGTGTGAGTGTGTGAGTGTGTGAGTGTGTATGTTCTGGAGGGGTTCCCACAGGGGGAATGTGTGTCTTGTCTGTGAGTCACTAGCCCCAACCCTACAGTAGCTCCAATCCTACAGTACCAGGGTCTGTGTCTGTGTGCGAGTGCCAGTCCATCAGAACATATCAGCCTCAACATCGCCTACCTCGCCTCTGGCAGACACACTTCCACAGAGCTATTGAGCCCCGCTTTTACCCTGCAGCTTTGAGACACCCCCCCACACAGTGGGAGGGGGGCTGGGAGAGAGGGGGGGCTGGGGGAGAGGGGGGGCTGGGGGAGAGGGGGGGGCTGGGGGAGAGGGGGGGCTGGGAGAGAGGGGGGGGCTGGGAGAGAGGGGGGGGCTGGGACATATGTCTTGATCATTCTGCGTCACACGCATCAGATAAGACAGTCACACACACAGATTTACACTCTCAAAGGAAGAACACACTAACAGAGGGAGAGGGAGGAAGGGCAGAGGGGAGGAGGGGAGGAGGGGCAGAGGGGAGGAGGGGCAGAGGGGCAGAGGGCAGAGGGGCAGAGGAGAGGAGGGACAGAGGGGCAGAGGGGAGGAGGGGCAGAGGGGCGGAGGGGCAGAGGGGCAGAGGGGCAGAGGGGAGGAGGGGAGGAGGGGCAGAGGGGGCAGAGGGGAGGAGGGGCAGAGGGGCGGAGGGGCAGAGGGGAGGAGGGGCAGAGGGGCAGAGGGGAGGAGGGGCAGAGGGGCAGAGGGGCAAAGGGGAGGAGGGGCAGAGGGGCAGAGGGGAGGAGGGGAGGAGGGGCAGAGGGGCAAAGGGGAGGAGGGGCAGAGGGGAGGAGGGGCAGAGGGGAGGAGGGGCAGAGGGGCAGAGGGGAGGAGGGGCAGAGGGGCAGAAGGGAGGAGGGGCAGAGGGGAAGAGGGGCAGAGGGGCAGAGGGGAGGAGGGGAGGAGGGGGAGAGGGGAGGAGGGGCAGAGGGGCAGAGGGGAGGAAGGGCAGAGGGGAGGAGGGGCAGAGGGGCGGAGGGGCAGAGGGGCAGAGGGGCAGAGGGGCAGAGGGGCAGAGGGGCAGAGGGGAGGAGGGGCAGAGGGGCAGAGGGGCAGAGGGGAGGAGGGGAAGAGGGGAGGAGGGGCAGAGGGGAGGAGGGGCAGAGGGGCAGAGGGGAGGAGGGGCAGAGGGGAGGAGGGGCAGAGGGGAGGAGGGGCAGAGGGGGAGGAGGGGAGGAGGGGAGGAGGGGAGGAGGGAGGAGGGGCAGAGGGGAGGAGGGGCAGAGGGGAGGAGGGGGAGGAGGGGCAGAGGGGCAGAGGGGAGGAGGGGCAGAGGGGCAGAGGGGGCAGAGGGGAGGAGGGGAGGAGGGGCAGAGGGGCAGAGGGGCAGAGGGGCAGAGGGGAGGAGGGGCAGAGGGGAGGAGGGGCAGAGGGGCAGAGGGGAGGAGGGGCAGAGGGGAGGAGGGGAGGAGGGGAGGAGGGGGAGGAGGGGCAGAGGGGCAGAGGGGCAGAGGGGCAGAGGGGAGGAGGGACGGAGGGGAGGAGGGGAGGAGGGGCAGAGGGGCAGAGGGGCAGAGGGGAGGAGGGGCAGAGGGGAGGAGGGGCAGAGGGGAGGAGGGGCAGAGGGGCAGAGGGGAGGAGGGGCAGAGGGGAGGAGGGGCAGAGGGGAGGAGGGGCAGAGGGGGAGAGGGGCAGAGGGGAGGAGAGGCAGAGGAGAGGAGGGGCAGAGGGGAGCAACACTAACAGAGGAGAGGGAGAAGGGGCAGAGGGGAACAATACTAACATACGTTACTGTGATGTGGGACTGTTAAGACCAAGGTTCAGACAGACAGACAGACAGACAGGCAGACAGACAGACAGACAGACAGACAGACAGACAGACAGACAGACAGACAGACAGACAGACAGACAGGCAGACAGACAGGCAGTTGGAGATCACTATCAATAGAGAAAATCACTTTCCTGCTAATGCACAGCTCATCACATGACTGTGTCTGTGAAACTCATTCTCAAAGCAACCACTGATACAAACGAGCAGTTGTGTAGTGGAGTTTGTGACTCTGTTAATGTGTGAGTGTGTGACTGTGAGTGTGTGTGTGTGTGTGTGTGTGACTGTGAGTGTGTGTGTGTGTGTGGCTATACACCAGCCTTCAACTGAATGGCTCTTGTGGTACGTTGATGAATGGAGAGCCTCTCAAATCTAGGAGAAATAGATTCACACACATGTAAACAACCACACACACACACACGCACAAATTACTGCAGCAACACACACCAATGTAAACTTCCACACACACATGTAAACAACCATACACACACACACACATTCACTCAAACAGGACCTGAGGGTCCTCGCAGAGATAGGGTTAGGGTTAGAAGCATACACACAGGCTGCTTCAGACATGAAAGGGTTTCATGAAACCCTCAGCTCAGGGACACCAAGGACTGGACAAGAGCCACTCCACACACACACACACACTCCATCATCACACACACACACACACTCCATCATCACACACACACACTCCACCATTGCACACACACTCCACCATTGCACACATACATATAAACACATAAACAACCACACACACACACATAGGGGTGTGTGACACAGAGTCACAGCCGTGAGTCAGATGTGGGGATGATCCCGTACAGCCTGTGTGCTCGTGCATAGAGGAAACACACTGAGCTGCTCTGCCCTCCACATCTCTCATGCTGAGTGGAAGTCAGTTTGGGCTTTTCCCTGTTGACTCACGAGCGTCGTGTGAGTGTATTACAGTTTTTTTAAATCGCTAAGAAGCGCCTACCCATACTTTTTCTAAACTCTTAACACAGACTGACACCTACAAAACACAATTGGCCAAATGCATAATTTTCTTCTCAAAAACACATTCTGTTAAATATATACTAACTCTCCATTTCAAGACAGAACACATGTTTCTCTGCACACACTGACTTTACCAAAACACTGGAAATCTGACTCAAAATTAAATTATTCTGTCAAAGAATAACACTTGTTTTCACTTCACAAGGTACTTGCAGTCAATCAAAATACACCAGGTTTCAAAATAATGGCTATTGTTGACATTTTAAAACTGCATAGACTTTTGTTTCAGGTATTTGCATGCAAAACATGCAATCCACCTTTTACACAAAATGTCTTGGTTGGGAACTGTATGTCCACATATACAATAATGTTCACATTCAAACACATTTCAGTAAAAAGCAAATCAGTTTTTTTTGTCTTACTGTTTACTACGTAAAGGAAGTACAGTAGAAACACAGTATACAGTAATAGAACAGAAAAAGTTTTACAGTAATGCTTACAGTGAACAAAATATTGGTTTGTTGAAAGATGCGTGTAATGGAGGCAACCGTTGACCACCTCAACTTGGGTTTCACTCTTTCACCGGCCTCTCTTAGTGAAAGACTGTGGTTGATTACATGGTCAATGATAGTGGTACGAAGTTCATCACTGACTACTGTTCTTGCTGCCCATGGAATGCCACCACCACGCACTCTTACACCTTTACCTTGCCCTCTCCTTGGGCCTGCTCTTATCCCCAGCCCTGCTCCTCTCATTGCTCCTCTCACTGCCTCTCTCACTGCTCCTCTCACTGCACCTGCACCTCCTTCTGCATCTCTCACTGCTTCTGCACCTCTCCCTCCATCTCTCACTGGACCTGCTCGAATCTCCCTGGGCCCCTTGCTCTTCCTCGTCCAAACATTACAGTATTTGTATTTTTCTGTTTCTGTTTCCAACAACATCTCTCCTCAAAGTCCTTCTTTTTTAGTAATTGAAGGAAATAACCCCTGCCTCTGAGTCTAAGCTAGACTGGAATCAGCTGTGGTTGGCCCACTTTACCCAACATAAATCAGCTGTGTGTCCATTTTTCAATTGTCTTTTTTTTCTTTTTTCAGCTGAGATATGTTGTTTTTGAACTAATATCATTGCAGAAGCAGATGTTTTTATACTGTATCTAAGGTTTGGACAATTGTTTTTGCTATTGTGGGATGTTGTGTGATAACATTCGTAAATGCTGCACAAACAATCCATCATTTTGTTGGGAGGTATAGCTTGTCTGTTAAGAAAATGTAAGAGTTGTGGAAATGTGTTCACTGACTGCATATTGTGTGAAAAAGACATGAAATATGTGAATTGTATGAACAAAAAAGACTGATGCTGTGCTAATTGTGTTTAGAGTTTTGAAAATGTGACAACTGTTTGGACAAATGCTTTTTAGCGACTGAAAAAAACTGTAATAATGTGTGTTGTGTGTGTGTGTGGGGGGGTCCTACGTGTGTGTGAGGTGTGTATGAGGTGTAGCAGCCCTGCTGGCGAGCCTGGGCCTATAAGCCCCTTAGGATTAGGGTTAGACCTCCCCTTAGGGGAAGACTTGGATTGCTCCACCTAACTACCAATAACTGGATCAGGCTGTATGGAGCTCCACACAGACCTGACACCTACTGCTCTAACTGGATTAGTGTGTGAGTGTGTGTGTGGAAGGGTTTCCCTGGATTACAGTATCATCAAGATGTGTGTGTGTGTTAATGCGTAAGACTCTGTTGTGACGACATTTTTTAAGACGAGCATCCGGTCTCTTTGTCAACAAGATGACTGCGATTTTTCCTGCTGCCACGGCAACACTGCAGCAAATCTGTGCAGCAAAAGTTTGCAGAGCTTCACCCAGAGGGGAACATTGAAAAAGGAATCCATATTGAGTTCTTATCATTTTGCCCAGACCTTGAAGAACCCTCAGTGTGTCAAGAAGGACCCCTAACCCTAACCCAGGTCAATGATCCTTCAGGAGAACAGATTTGGGTCTACCACGAGTACACAGTTCACCACTCATATTCTCCTTCAGGACATCAACTGGATTTGAATCTTCTTCTGACAGTACAGACTGTTCCTGCTCTCCCCTATCCTCACCCTCCACTTCTTCTGACAGTACAGACTGTTCCTGCTCTCCCCTATCCTCACCCTCCACTTCTTCTGACAGTACAGACTGTTCCTGCTCTCCCCTATCCTCACCCTCCACCGGCCTCAGGAAACAGACATTATCTCCGTCACATACATACAGCACACACACACAAACGGACACACACACACAGCTAGTCTGTCTTGAGGCATCTTTGTTTACATAAGGAGCCTTCTGTCTCAGTGTCCAGACAGACAGACTGGCAGGCAGACAGGGTAACAGGCAGACAGGCAGACAGACAGGGAAACAGGCAGATAGGCAGGCAGGCAGACAGGGAAACAGGCAGATAGGCAGACAGGCAGACAGAGCATTCTCAATAATTTAAGGGCTATCATGATGCATGTATGAGCGTGTACTTTCTCTTCTTTATCTTTACAACTTTGCTCAAACCAAACAGACCAGATTCCTGGACCAGATATGGAGGGAGAATGTGTCTTTGGCTGTGTGTGTGTGTGTGCACGAGTGCGTATACGTGTTTGTGTGGGGCAGAGGCAGAAATGCCGAATCTACCAATCCATACGACCATCGACAGACTAACAGACTAGAAGCTCCTCATCCGGAAGACCCAATGGAGGAGAAACACTGGCTGTCCTGGAAGTTGGACATGCACAGGCAGACACTCATACCCACGCACACACACATGCATCACACACACGCATACACACTCGCTCGCAGGCATGAACACATATATACATGCATACATGCACACACACACACACAACTGGAATTCAGGACAATTCAGGTCGTTATGGTATCTGGGTAAAAAAAAAGAAATATAGACAGGCAGACAGTTATACATGTCTGTATAACACTAGACAGACAGACAGTTATACATGTCCACATAACCAGATAACCAGATAAGCACATAACCACATAATCAGATAAACAGATAAACAGATAACCAGATGATCAGATGACCAGATGACCAGATAAGCAGATAACCAAATAATACCAATACAAACAGAATTCCAGTTATTTGACTCTATGGGTTAAATCAGAGCAAGAATTGTCAAAATAAGGTTCAAATGAAATAACATTATTGTTATTAACATTTAATAACATTGCAAATGAATGAAATCAATTACGAGGCAAACATGTTACAAAATGAAGGCTTTAAATCTTACCTACTCTACCATGATCATTGTAAATCAGAGAGAAAGCAAGAGTAGGACAGTAGGACAAGGGAGAACTGAGAAGGTCTCAGGAGATAATGAATCCATAGAACAATGCATTACAATTCCCTTACACAAGGACAACTTTATTGTCAGTTGCACAGATCAACACAAGGTCAGACTGGGCACTGAAATTCTTGGGACAAGACAACGCAAGCAACCTGGCATAACATAACATAAAAGTACATAGAACATAGGTACATCTATGATAAGCTAAAATAGAATATAAATAAAATAATAATAAACCTCCTAAATATACAAAATAGTATGCAATATACAATACAATATACTACACCTCTAATACACATAATGACCTTTACTAACCTTATAGACCTAACTAACCTAAGACAAGACCTATACTAACCGGTAAGTTAGTCCAAAAGTGCAATAATGAACTGAAAGTGACAGTGTGTAAAGTGACGGTCTACCAGCATGCACAACCCGCCCTCTCCAGAGGATTCAGAACGCGGCAGCCCGTCTGGTCTTTAACCTACCCAGATGCTCCCATGTTAACCGCTCCTCATCTCCCTCCACTGGCTACCCATCACGGCCCGTATCAGATTCAAGACCCTGGTACTGACCTTCCGAGCGGTGAACGGGACTGCACCCGACTACATCAAGTCTTTCCTCCAGCCTTACACCCCCACCCGCCACCTACGGTCTTCTTCTGACAACCGTCTGGTGGTCCCACCTCTCAAGAGTGCCCGGTCCCAACACAAGCTCTTCTCCTGTCTGACCCCCCAATTGTGGAATTAACTCCCCACCTCCATCAAAGACATTGACTGTCTCCCCAACTTCAAGAAAAGGCTTAAAACGCACTTGTTCCGGGAGTACAACGGTACTTAGGAATGATTTGCTGGACCTGATGTTAGTTTCCTACAGGATCACAATGACTCTTATTGAGAGACTTGTTGCTCTTGTAGGTTAGTTGTAACTGATTTAAAATTATTGTACTCGCTGTGAAATATTTTACTGTTGCTTGCTTTTCTACAGGTACACTCTTGCACTTTTTTAGGTTCATGTTGTTTAATTGTATGTGTTACTACATGCTCTTATGGTTCTTCCTTTTTGCACCTATTTGGTTTTTCACAATGTAGGCTTCATGTTTTGGCTACCCGCAATGTTTGGGGCTATCTTGTTGTTATGATCAGTGACCTATGCACTTTTGTAAAGCTCTCTCTTGGAAGTCGTTTTGGATAAAAGCATCTGCTAAATGAATACATGTAAATGTAATGACTAGTGAGAAATGTATCAATGTAAAGCAACCAGCGAAAAATGTATCGATGTCCATATGAATGTCCATTCAGAAGCCTGATGACCCTTGAAAACACCCTGCAATAACCCTAACCCTAACCCTGCAATAACCCTAACCCTAACCCTAACCCTGCAATAACCCTAACCCTAACCCTAACCCTTGGGTAGAAACTATTGTCCAGTCTGCTAGTGTGAGACCGAATGCTATGGTAACGCCGGCCAGAAGGCAAAGGGATAAGTCAGGATGGGTGGTAACAGTCTCTTGGATCTGCCTGCTTTCCTGAGGCACCGTGTGTGGTAGGTGTCCTATAGGGCTGGGAGCTTCCTGCCAATGATGAACTCAGCAGAACAGACCACACCACGTAGGGTCTTGCAGTCCCTGTCTCTGCAGAGTCCATGCCAAACGTCTTCAGTCTCCTCAGGAAGAAGAGGCGTTTCCGGGCCGCTTTGACCACCTTGTCCATGTGAGCAGACCAGGTGAGGTCATTGCAGGTCACACACGCATACACACGTACACACACAACACACATACACACACACACACTCATACACACACACCACAAACACACACACACTCATACACAGTCAGACATATGGACACACACACTACAAACAAACACACACACCACAAATATACACACACACACTCACACATACACACACACCACAAACACGGCAGATACAGTGACAAAGAGTTTTTTTTCAGAGGAGGGATAAGGAAGTCACTGTGGCTGAGTTGTGTGTGCGTGCATCTGTGTGCACGTGTGTGTGTAAGTGTATGTTTGCTAGTGTGTGTGTGTGTGTCTGCCAGTGTGTGTGTGGGTGTGTGTGTGTTTTCATCACCAGTGCTGACAGAAATAGCTTTGTCAGGGAGTAAACAAGACATCTCATTCACAAAAGCAGACCCGAGCACGCCTACTACTGTAGTGAAGAGAAGGGGGAGGATGACAGAGAGGGGGGAAGAGGACACAGTCAGACAAAGAAAGAGTGACGATGATGTCACATCCTCGTCATCATCGGTTCCAGTTCCTCGGTTTGGAAAACACCACAAGCCCACGTTACCTGGTGAGGCATCACTTTCCAACTCTCTCTCTTACTCTCTCTCTTTCTATCTCTGTCTTGCCCTCTCTCTTTCTATCTCTGTCTTACCCTTTTCTCTTTCTATCTCTTTCTTACTCTCTCTTTCTATCTCTCTTACCCTCTCCATTTCTCCCTCTCTCTCTCTCCATTTCTCTCTCTCTCCATTTCTCCCTCTCTCTTCTCCCTCCCTCTCTCTTCTCCCTCCCTCTCTCTTCTCCCTCTCTCTCTCTTCTCCCTCTCTCTCTCTTCTCCCTCCCTCTCTCTTCTCTCTCTCTCTCTCCATTTCTCCCTCTCTCTTCTCCCTCTCTCTCTCTTCTCCCTAGCCCCCCCCTGTGCGTGTCTGAGAGCTGAAGTCACCAGCTGCTCATCTTTCCCACGCAGTGTGCCGTTACAACAGACCACTTTCCACCTCTCTCAAACTGCCACACACAAACACACACACATACACACACTCGCCACAGTAACATAGTATATACACACTCTCAGAATGCCCAACACAAACCCAGACATGTGACCCCTCTCCCCTAACCCACCCTTCATCTCACACACACACACACACACACACACACACACACACACACCCTTCATCACACTGGCCTGAACGTGGTGCTCTGTCACATCTCATGTGGAAATGTGTGTGTGTGAGTGTGTGTGTGAGAGTGTGTGAGTCTGTGTGTGGATGCGTGTGTGTGTGCCCTGTGGAACCTCCTGTCAGAAAGAGGAAATGATGCTCGTCACCGTGGAGACGATCTATTTATAGACTCCAGGGAGCGGAAGTGTCCGTCTGCTTTTCCACTTCTCACTTTTAGGGTGAATTCACCAACACACACACTGTATACACACACACTGTACACACACACACTCACTGTACACACACATTCACTCACACACGCACTGTACACACACTCACACACTCACACTGTGTGTGTGTATACAGTGTTTGTGTGTACGGTCTGTGTGTGTACAGTCTTGCAGGGTATATGCATGAATGTGTGTTTATCTCCACATGTGCATGTGTGTGTATGTGTGTGTGTGTGTGTGGCTTACTACACACACCAAATGTGTAAGTGAGAATTGTCTTAGTTCCATGTCTGTCACATGCTTGTGGTGGCTGTGGAAGGGTTAGGGTTAGGGCTCAGAGCAGCCAGTAACAGCAGAGCAGGGTTAGGGTTAGGGCTCAGAGCAGCCAGTAACAGCAGAGCAGGGTTAGGGTTAGGGCTCAGAACAGCCAGTAACAGCAGAGCAGGGTTAGGGTTAGGGCTCAGAGCAGCCAGTAACAGCAGAGCAGGGTTAGGGTTAAGGCTCAGAGCAGCCAGTAACAGCAGAGCAGGGTTAGGGTTAAGGCTCAAAGCAGCCAGTAACAGCAGAGCAGGTGAGTAGCCTACCAGGGACAGGACATCATGTGATGATGATGCGGGTGAGCTGGACCAGCAAGCGACAAGGCCCAGTATTACTGATGTCTTTCTTACTTTACAACATGGGACAAGAACTATTGTCAGATGAATAGGCTGGTGCACAGGAAGTGAAGTGTATTGTTTGGTCAGACGCACACAACTGCACATGGACCAGTCCTCCCAGGGGGGTGACACTGGGGGGCTAACGGGAAGAGTCACTCTCCCAGCCAGCCCCCTCCCCCCTCCTCCCTTCCCCCCCACACTCCATGATAGAGCTGTCCATTACAGTGGAAACAACCAGAGTGGTGGTGGGGGGGCAGGGTCGTGGTAATATCTCCACATCAACAGGGTCGGGAAAATGGGTCACTTGAGTTGGAGTGTTTGCAATTTTCCCAGTATATATTGTGTACTTGGCACGAGAGAGAGAGAGAGGGGAGGGAGGGAGGTGGATGGGGCAGTCCGGTTGCAAAAAACCCAGGAGGGAGTCTCCTTCAAGGTAAATGCTCCATGTCAATCACTCAACATTCATGAACATGTACAAACAAACTCACAGGCACACACACATGCATGAACATGTTTAAACATACACACTATAGATACAACTGAGGCACCAGGGCCTGCTGTGTACAGGCACCAGGGCCTGCTGTGTACAGGCACCAGGGCCTGCTGTGTGTACAGGCACCAGGGCCTGCTGTGTACAGGCACCAGGGCCTGCTGTGTACAGGCACCAGGGCCTGCTGTGTGTACAGGCACCAGGGCCTGCTGGGTGTACAGGCACCAGGGCCTGCTGGGTGTACAGGCACCAGGGCCTGCTGGGTGCCAGGCACCAGGGCCTGCTGTGTACAGGCACCAGGGCCTGCTGGGTGTACAGGCACCAGGGCCTGCTGGGTGTACAGGCACCAGGGCCTGCTGGGTGTACAGGCACCAGGGCCTGCTGTGTACAGGCACCAGGGCCTGCTGTGTGTACAGGCACCAGGGCCTGCTGTGTGTACAGGCACCAGGGCCTGCTGTGTACAGGCACCAGGGCCTGCTGTGTACAGGCACCAGGGCCTGCTGTGTGTACAGGCACCAGGGCCTGCTGTGTGTACAGGCACCAGGGCCTGCTGTGTACAGGCACCAGGGCCTGCTGTGTGTACAGGCACCAGGGCCTGCTGTGTACAGGCACCAGGGCCTGCTGGGTGTACAGGCACCAGGGCCTGCTGGGTGTACAGGCACCAGGGCCTGCTGGGTGTACAGGCACCAGGGCCTGCTGTGTACAGGCACCAGGGCCTGCTGTGTGTACAGGCACCAGGGCCTGCTGTGTACAGGCACCAGGGCCTGCTGTGTGTACAGGCACCAGGGCCTGCTGTGTACAGGCACCAGGGCCTGCTGTGTGTACAGGCACCAGGGCCTGCTGTGTGTACAGGCACCAGGGCCTGCTGGGTGTACAGGCACCAGGGCCTGCTGGGTGTACAGGCACCAGGGCCTGCTGGGTGCCAGGCACCAGGGCCTGCTGGGTGTACAGGCACCAGGGCCTGCTGGGTGTACAGGCACCAGGGCCTGCTGGGTGTACAGGCACCAGGGCCTGCTGGGTGTACAGGCACCAGGGCCTGCTGGGTGTACAGGCACCAGGGCCTGCTGTGTGTACAGGCACCAGGGCCTGCTGTGTGTACAGGCACCAGGGCCTGCTGTGTACAGGCACCAGGGCCTGCTGTGTGTACAGGCACCAGGGCCTGCTGGGTGTACAGGCACCAGGGCCTGCTGGGTGTACAGGCACCAGGGCCTGCTGTGTACAGGCACCAGGGCCTGCTGTGTGTACAGGCACCAGGGCCTGCTGTGTGTACAGGCACCAGGGCCTGCTGTGTGTACAGGCACCAGGGCCTGCTGTGTACAGGCACCAGGGCCTGCTGTGTACAGGCACCAGGGCCTGCTGTGTGTACAGGCACCAGGGCCTGCTGGGTGTACAGGCACCAGGGCCTGCTGGGTGTACAGGCACCAGGGCCTGCTGGGTGTACAGGCACCAGGGCCTGCTGGGTGTACAGGCACCAGGGCCTGCTGTGTACAGGCACCAGGGCCTGCTGTGTGTACAGGCACCAGGGCTTGCTGTGTGTACAGGCACCAGGGCCTGCTGTGTGTACAGGCACCAGGGCCTGCTGTGTACAGGCACCAGGGCCTGCTGTGTGTACAGGCACCAGGGCCTGCTGGGTGTACAGGCACCAGGGCCTGCTGGGTGTACAGGCACCAGGGCCTGCTGGGTGCCAGGCACCAGGGCCTGCTGTGTACAGGCACCAGGGCCTGCTGGGTGTACAGGCACCAGGGCCTGCTGGGTGTACAGGCACCAGGGCCTGCTGGGTGTACAGGCACCAGGGCCTGCTGTGTACAGGCACCAGGGCCTGCTGTGTGTACAGGCACCAGGGCCTGCTGTGTACAGGCACCAGGGCCTGCTGGGTGTACAGGCACCAGGGCCTGCTGTGTACAGGCACCAGGGCCTGCTGTGTGTACAGGCACCAGGGCCTGCTGTGTACAGGCACCAGGGCCTGCTGTGTGTACAGGCACCAGGGCCTGCTGTGTACAGGCACCAGGGCCTGCTGTGTGTACAGGCACCAGGGCCTGCTGTGTGTACAGGCACCAGGGCCTGCTGGGTGTACAGGCACCAGGGCCTGCTGGGTGTACAGGCACCAGGGCCTGCTGTGTACAGGCACCAGGGCCTGCTGTGTACAGGCACCAGGGCCTGCTGTGTGTACAGGCACCAGGGCCTGCTGTGTACAGGCACCAGGGCCTGCTGTGTGTACAGGCACCAGGGCCTGCTGGGTGTACAGGCACCAGGGCCTGCTGGGTGTACAGGCACCAGGGCCTGCTGTGTACAGGCACCAGGGCCTGCTGTGTACAGGCACCAGGGCCTGCTGTGTGTACAGGCACCAGGGCCTGCTGTGTGTACAGGCACCAGGGCCTGCTGTGTGTACAGGCACCAGGGCCTGCTGTGTACAGGCACCAGGGCCTGCTGTGTGTACAGGCACCAGGGCCTGCTGTGTGTACAGGCACCAGGGCCTGCTGTGTACAGGCACCAGGGCCTGCTGTGTGTACAGGCACCAGGGCCTGCTGTGTACAGGCACCAGGGCCTGCTGTGTACAGGCACCAGGGCCTGCTGTGTACAGGCACCAGGGCCTGCTGTGTGTACAGGCACCAGGGCCTGCTGTGTACAGGCACCAGGGCCTGCTGTGTGTACAGGCACCAGGGCCTGCTGTGTACAGGCACCAGGGTCTGCTGTGTGTACAGGCACCAGGGCCTGCTGTGTACAGGCACCAGGGTCTGCTGTGTGTACAGGCACCAGGGCCTGCTGTGTACAGGCACCAGGGCCTGCTGTGTGTACAGGCACCAGGGCCTGCTGTGTACAGGCACCAGGGCCTGCTGTGTGTACAGGCACCAGGGTCTGCTGTGTGTACAGGCACCAGGGCCTGCTGTGTACAGGCACCAGGGCCTGCTGTGTACAGGCACCAGGGTCTGCTGGGTGTACAGGCACCAGGGCCTGCTGGGTGTACAGGCACCAGGGCCTGCTGTGTACAGGCACCAGGGTCTGCTGTGTGTACAGGCACCAGGGCCTGCTGTGTACAGGCACTGTGTACTGGACTGGAGAGGACAGGCAGAGCAGGGGAAAGTGGCTCTTACATAAATACACTCATTTCAACATCTCCTGACTTTGCACACCTATTTTGAATCATTAACTTGTAAACATCTATTTCGATGCATCCTTCCTTCTTCTGTTTCTTTGTGGCGTGTGTGAGTGCTGTTGATGCGTGGGAGAGAGTTACGTGTTTTGGCTTTCAACGTAGCTGTTGATGGTTTGAGTTGTCATGACGATGATAGTATGACTCCACCAGCATGAAGACCACGACTGGACAAACAAATGCACACACACAGACAAACACACGCACACACACACAAACCAACACAAGCATGGATTCACAAACACAAACAGTGTTACGAATGTGTAAATTGGGAAGGGAAGATACATGTTTTGTCACAGAAATCCAAGAACACTTTCCTACAACGTCAAGTTAAAAAAAAACTGCCTACACAGAGGTCAGCAGAAACCAGCTTTCACCTTTCCCTTCAGACGGAACAGCGGCCTGTGGCCCCTCCCACACACCTCGAAAGCTAAGAAGCACCCTTGGCCAATTACACACACGCCACGCCTGTGACATCACGACTGACATCACAGCTAAGCAGGAACAGCTGTCCAGCTACGGTCCGCACCACCGAGGAGTTAAGCAACAACTGTGCTTGTGTCTGCAGAGGCAGGCTGGGCTGGTGTGGTCAGAGTGGGAGGGATGAGTCACAGGGTCATTCTGAAGTTACATTCCTCCCGAGAGAGAGAGAGAGAGAGAGAGAGAGAGAGAGAGAGAGAGAGAGAGAGGAAAGTTAGGGGGGAAAAAATGAAAAGAGAGAGGAAAGGGTTAGGGTTAGAGAGGAAAGCGAGGGAGAGGGATGGAGACCCCCCCCACACACACCTGCAGGGCACATTTCCCAGAGTGCAGTGGGGCAGTGGAGCATTTCCATGGCCTTGGCCACTGGGAACTTCCACAACGTAAAAAATACGCATCGCTCCACACACATACACACACACAGCCTCAAAAGCCAATAGTTATGATGATTATGTAACTCATAAGCCATCCAGGTTAAGTGGAGAATGACATTGAACAATTCTTTCTCTTTCACATACACACACAGACAAGTACAACCCCCCCTACACTCACACACTTCCACAAAGGGTCAGCGGTCATGCAGCGGTCATGCAGCGGTCATGCAGCGGTCATGCAGCGGTCATGCAGCGGTCATGCAGCGGTCATGCAGCGGTCATGCAGCGGTCATGCAGCGGTCATGAACAGTGCTGATGTCATGAACAGTGCTGATGGGATGAACAGTGCTGATGTCATGAACAGTGCTGATGTCCCGAACAGTGCTGACGTCCCGAACAGTGCTGACGTCCCGGACAGTGCTGACGGGATGAACAGTGCCGATGTCATGAACAGTGCCGGTGTCCCGAACAGTGCCGATGTCATGAACAGTGCCGATGTCATGTACAGTGGTGATGTCATGAACAGTGCTGATGTCATGAACAGTGCTGATGTCATGAACACTAACAGTGCTGATGTCCCGAACAGTGCTGATGTCATGAACAGTGCTGATGTCATGAACAGTGCTGATGTCATGGACAGTGCTGATGTCATGGACAGTGCTGATGGGATGAACAGTGCTGATGTCATGAACACTAACAGTGCTGATGTCCCGAACAGTGCTGATGTCATGAACAGTGCCGATGTCATGAACAGTGCCGATGTCATGTACAGTGGTGATGTCATAAACAGTGCTGATAACTTAAAGTAGAAAAAAACGCACTCTCAAGCTTGTTCGTTGCTTCTTTTGACCAGTTTATTAGGATGACAGACGCATTTCGGCCTAAGCCATCGTCAGTGTGTAGCGTGAAACACCAGAATGGATGCTCTTTATCATAAAGGGGTTAAGGGTGAAGGGTTACAAGTGAATCACATGACAACAACAGCTGCACAGATTCACAACATGTTCGCAAACAAGGCACAGTACTTCAGAAAATAATTTGACTAATTAAATAGGCTAAACAAAAATGCAAACTGAATGATTGAGGCGGTAATGCAACCATTACAGCCACCTCTCCTATAGTATCCTAATACATCAATAAGAAATATGCTCCGCATTACTCATGTACACAACCCAGTGAATATATACACATCTTTACACAGAGAGATCATAAAAAACAGTTCAAAACCAGCTCTTCATTCAAAGCATTAGGGTGTACTGTCTGAAGCATAAAAATCCAGTAGGCCTTCCGCTGAAGGAGATAGGGCTCTCTGTCACCACCCCGTTTAAGAGCCTTCACTGCCTCTATGCCTTGAAATCTCAAGGTGCAGACGTTGTGCACAGTTTTATTAAAATGTCTTGCTACAGATGATTTAATGTTGTGATTACGTATATTACTTTTATGTTAATTTATTCTTACTCTTAATTCTCTTTTTGTTTTTCCAACATAACAAAATCCGCATGGGCATTTCAATAGGTATACGACAAAAGACGTGCGGCAAGTGATTCTCCCCCTGAACAGTGCTGATGTCATGAACAGTGCTGATGTCATGTAGGGTCATGTGATTGAGGGAACAGTAGGGAGTCAGGTGGCTAAGCGGGTAGAGCATCGAGCTAGTAATCTGAAGGTTGTCAGTTCGATTGCCGGCCGCTGCACATGATGTTGTGTCCTTGGGCAAGGCACTTCACCCTACTTGCCTCGGGGAGAATGTCCCTGTACTTACTGTAAGTCGCTCTGGATAAGAGCGTCTACTAAATGACTAAATGTAAATGTCATGAACCGTGCTGATGTCATGAACAGTGCTGATGTCATAAACTGTGCTGATGTGATGTGGCTGCTGCTTACCTTAGCCAGTCTGTTTCTGTTGTGAAACTGGTGACTGTAGAACGGTACATCCTGAACACTGTAGGTACATACTGAACACTGTAGGTACATCCTGAACACTGTAGTTACATCCTGAACACTGTAGGTACATCCTAAACACTGTAGGTACATCCTGAACACTGTAGTTACATACTGAACACTGTAGGTACTGTAGGTACATCCTGAACACTGTAGGTACATCCTAAACACTGTAGTTACATCCTGAACACTGTAGTTACATACTGAACACTGTAGGTGCATCCTAAACACCTTAAGTACAGTTATCAGCGGTCTGTATCTGTGTGGGTGTGTCCTGAGGTCTTACTTGCCTGGTCTGTCGAATAATACCAGTCGGCTGCTAGTTCAAGCCAGTGTCATTCAGGAACAGACAGACAGATGGATATTCACCTGTAGCTTTAAGGAGCAGACAGACAGATGGATATTCACCTGTAGCTTTAAGGAGCAGACAGACAGACGGATATTCACCTGTAGTTTCAGGAGCAGACAGACAGATGGATATTCACCTGAAGCTTTCAGGAGCAGACAGACAGATGGATATTCACCTGTAGCTTTAAGGAGCAGACAGACAGACGGATATTCACCTGTAGTTTCAGGAGCAGACAGACAGATGGATATTCACCTGTAGCTTTCAGGAGCAGACAGACAGATGGATATTCACCTGTAGTTTCAGGAGCAGACAGACAGATGGATATTCACCTGTAGCTTTAAGGAGCAGACAGACAGACGGACGGATATTCAACTGTAGTTTCAGGAGCAGACAGACAGATGGATATTCACCTGTAGCTTTCAGGAGCAGACAGACAGATGAATATTCACCTGTAGCTTTCAGGAGCAGACAGACAGATGGATGTTCACCTGTAGCTTTCAGGAGCAGACAGACAGATGGATATTCACCTGTAGCTTTCAGGAGCAGACAGACAGATGGATATTCACCAGTAGTGTATTTGTAGCTCATACGTAGTGCCTTTGGATACATGACAGAGTTACAATTTCCCACGACACTACACAACTTTTTATATATTTACTGAAAGAGATGTAGTTTGTATGTATGTAGTAGATAAGTGAAAGAGAGATGTTGTATGTATGTAGTAGTTAGCCCCCACCCTCACCCTCTCTTAGTATATTGCATTGAATATTGTTTATTACAGTTTTTTACAATCGCTATGACAGTTTTTTCAATACCTTAAACAAGTTTTCTAAACTGTTAAGGTTAATTTCAAGCTCAAAATCACACATGTAAACTAAACTCAAACACTAATTGTCATAACACAGAAATACACTAAACATGACACCATGTCTACCAAACACTAACACACGTTCTCTTTTCACAGGAACATTTAGTCAATCATAGCACAATGTCATAAAAAACACTAACATCAGATGGAATTACAGAAACTGCATTCATTTATGCAGGTATGTGTCAGGTCTCACAGTATATGGATTATAGATTGTGTTTGCAATGCAGTTTCCCTCTACATTTTTGTTTTGTTGGGTTTTGTAAATGCATGCATTTTGTTTATTTTGCTGCAGAAATTCAGAACAAAAAATGAATGACCCATCTCAGAGTAGCTTTATAGAATGTACGGTTACTGTATTGAAAAAAAGAAGACAGAAACATAATTGCTGCAGTAAAGGCTTCATTTGCAACAGGACATTACTGCAAGAAATATGCAATATAGCTGCCATTTACAGTATTACCCTAGCTCAGGCCCTTCTCTGAGCGCCACCACACATTCTAACTCCTCTCCCTCTCCCTTGTCCCACTCCTCTCCCTTGGCCTGGTACTTGTCTTCCTCTCCCTCGTGCAGTCATAACTGTATTCTTACTTTCTTCTTCTTCTTTTCCACACAACATCAGCCCAAAGGGGTCCTCTATATGGTCATGTGATTGAAAGAACCTCAACATCTGAGTGTTTCCTAGTTGGGAATCAGCTGTGATTTGTTTGCATAACTTCAACCAGCTGTTTCTCAGTAGTAATAGAATAAAATACAGGGGATATATTTGTGTTTCAATTTACAATATGAACCCTAGCTGTTCACTTTGACTTTTGCCAACCAATTAGGTTTTGAACATGATGTTATCTGTTCTGACATATACCCCCCTATTTTGACGATCTGAAACGCAAGTATCAAAACGCAAAGCGCAAGTAACTTTGTGGGCGTGACTTCAGCTTGGTTGTTATTTTGCCGGCGGGATAAATGACTTTGCGCCCGGCGCAAATCTAAAAAGGGTTGGTCTGAAGTAGCTACATTACTAATGGGTGTTGTTTGGGCGTAACGTGCAATAAACCAATCAGAGCATCATCTCACATTCCCTTTAAGAGCAGTGCTAGTTCCATGGCGAATTGCTATTATAACGGCGGATTTGCCATGCGCACGCCAGCGGTTCACAGCCGAGGAGACCGACATTCTCCTCAGGGCCGTAAAAGAAAGAGAAGTGACATTATATGGGAAAGACAGAGCAGTTTTCTCATTGCACTAAGTTGCCCACTCATCCTGCTCATTCAAATTATTATTATTTTTGCATATAAATATATATTTTTTTATTGTTATATTTTTAAATTGTTTAGTTCTTAGAATTAGTTTAACTAATGTACTTTTTTACTTGATTTATACCCGTATATGTTTATTGTTTGCACCTTCCTGCCACAGTAAATTGCGTATTTTTGTAACATAGGCTACATGGCGAATAAACCGAATTCTGATTCTGATGGGCATGGGAGATGAAACCTAACCAAATTAGCTTCGGTGAAACAGTCATGGGAGGAAATTGCCACAGTTGTTACAAATCAAGTTCACATACATAGACATTTCTTATGAAAATCTTCTTATAACATTGAAGAAATGTAACACGCCATAAATCAAAACAATGTAACGTAGCTTCACAGATAGAAGACGGCTGGCCTCGCCAGCTGTGGGCACGGACCAAGCTTTCGCCCTTAAAATAGCATCTCAATAATGCGCCATTGACTTTAGACTACATTTTTCCTGGTCGGTAGCGGAATTGTTTTTCGGAAACTGCAAGATAGCACCAGGGAACATTTGCGCCAGAACACGCCTCCTTTTTCGCTGAACCGCCCACGGGAGCGCAAAGTCATTTCGACGTGCGTCTGTGGAGGGAAAAGTCGGCTTTGCGTCGAGTGCAAACTAGGAACTAAAGGCCGAAATATGCTTCTGCGTCTCCGTTTACGGATGGGCGGGCGCACGGATACGCACGGATACGGACGGATAGACTGCGTTTATGGTTCTCCGTAGGCTTGGGGGCTGAAAACAATTCACCGCCAGAAGAGTAGGTGGCGCAACAGTTTTTTGTTTAGACGTCGTTGAGTGTTTATTTACCTAGGTTACCGAAAAGTCTGAGCAAATTTACAAATTAGCCGTTCCATCAATAAAATATGCACATTTTCAGCAACTACACTGCCCATTTCTCATCATATTTTAATTCAGATTCTGAATTAAAGTACATTTACAATGTACTTGTACTTACATGTACTTACTGAAATATGAATTGTAAAAACTTTACAAGCAATGGCGGTCAAAGGATTCTGTTTGTCCTGCTATCAAGGCAACCCCGCCCCTACCCCTGACGCAAGCGGTACTTAATACTGACCAATCACAGCCAAGGGGGTCTCCGTAGCTCTCCGTAGCTCTCCGTAGCTCTCCGTAGCTACGACGGAGAGTTACAAAATTAAGGAGGTGCACGTCAAGCTCTCCGAGGCTCTACGAGGGCTGACGGAGAGCTTTTTGAGGGCGTTCCACGGAGACGAGGGCGTTCCCATGTGTCCGTTTTTCGAAAAACGCAGAAGCATATATCGGCCTTAAGTCAATTGAGCTGGGTGCAAGATAGGGCCCTAGTGTGAAAGCATTGGTAAATTAGTCACTAAAAATCAATTGTTTTGGTCGTGGTTGAGCTTGTGTGTAAAAGAAGTTCAGGCATTTTAAATTTGTGTTTACTCTATGCATTTTGTGTCAAAGTAACAAGAATTGTTGTATATTATTGTGTGTTGTGTTAATTGTATAGCCAACACTGTGCTAACTGTGTCAAGAGTTTAGGAAACTTGTTAAAGGTATTGAAAAAAGTGTCATAGCGGTTGTAAAAAACTTTATTTCGGGATGCATCGAATCCAGGATTTGGATCCGGCCGAAAATTTGTCTTTTTGACAGAGTTCAGTTTTGGCCGAACCTTTGAATTTTTTCACCGAATCCGAACCCTACGCTTACACTACGCGCGCTACGCTGGTCGACATAATGACTGGTGCATCCCTGATATTATTGTTTATTAGGTTTACAATATTTTAGCTTATCGTAAATACCTTAGACGTAATCTATGTACTCTGTATTTATATGTTAGATTATGCCAGTGTAACAGACGTGGTCTTGCAAGTTCCGTCAGAGGCACTATCCGCTCCGACCAAGAGTCGAACTTTCCACCTCTGACTTCCCAAGTGCCACCACTACCAACTACGCCAACGAAAAGCTAGCAATTCGTTGACGCGGGTGGCCTGTTACATACTTGAGGAGTGAGTTTCACCACACACCGGCTACACCAGGTTGCTTTGCATTGTCGTGTCCTTTAGAATTTCAGTGCCCAGTCTGACCCTGTGTTGTTCTGTGCATCTGACAATAAAATACTTTAATTAGAGCAGCCGCACTTCCAGTAGATTTGCCTGTCTGAAGAAAAACAATGAATTTGTCTAGAAAATGAAAAACCCCACCCCCCTACAAACAAGCCCAAACTAGCTTCTCAGTTCTGAGATTAGATGTCAAGCTCAGTCATGTCTGAACTAGGCACAATTTAGCTGTGTAACCTTTGTTTTCACACTTAAAGTTCATGGACATATGAGTCACATTCAGTTCAAGTTTTGTTGTTCTGTGTACCTGACAATAAAAGAATTTAACTTGAACATAGGTAAATTACCACAGTAATGTTTGGTTGTTTATTTCATTAAGATGTGAGCAAGTACAACAAGTAAATAGTTGTGTGTCATAGCAACCTAACCCTAACCCTAACCCTTTTCAAAGCATCTGGAAGATCCTCCCCAACCATGACCCCTGCTCACCCTTCACCCTAACCATGACCCCTGCTCACCCTTCACCCTAACCATGACCCCTGCTCACCCTTCACCCTAACCATGACCCCTGCTCACCATTCTCCCCAACCATGACCCCTGCTCACCCTTCACCCTAACCATGACCCCTGCTCACCATTCTCCCCAACCATGACCCCTGCTCACCCTTCACCCTAACCATGACCCCTGCTCACCCTTTTCCCTAACCATGACCCCTGCTCACCCTTCACCCTAACCATGACCCCTGCTCACCTTCATTTCCGAACCCACGCTGTGTCTGCAAGCCCTTAGCCCAAATGAAGGTTTCTATCACACCAGTGAACGAAAAGTCCAAACATTCAGAAACATTACTGACCAAACATTTAGATAACAAAGCCATGCCTGGCCTGACGCTGCATGTGACTCACATCCGGTGAGTAAGAAGATTATTCAACACACGGTCGGAGGGAAGGTCTGCACACTAATACTTTCACTGCCCAGTGTGCGTCTCTCTCTTACTCGCTCTCTCTCACTGCCCAGTGTGCGTCTCTCTCTTACTCGCTCTCTCTCTCTGCCCAGTGTGCGTCTTTCTCTTACTCGCTCTCTCTCTCTCTGCCCAGTGTGCGTCTCTCTCTTACTCGCTCTCTCTCTCTCTGCCCAGTGTGCGTCTCTCTCTTACTCGCTCTCTCTCTCTCTGCCCAGTGTGCGTCTCTCTCTTACTCGCTCTCTCTCTCTGCTCCATTACAGGGCTCTCCCTGTTCTGCATGCTTTTGTGTTCTGATTCTTTTTTTCAGAGGAAGCCCATGTGAGCACAGAGAGAGAACATGCAAACTCCACACAGACAGACAGGCGCTGGCGATAACTCTCCAGAGCACAGAATATGAGGGAATCTAACCCATGGCCTTCTTGATGTGAGGCGTGCAAGGCACTGTAGTTTCCATTACCATTGCATAAGAGATATGACACCAATGCCAGACACCCACACAGTGCCAGGAACAGGTGAGTGAGCACACCTACCACTCAGGTATGCAGTTAGGCAGCTACTCATCAGGACACCCTGTTTAACTCTCATTTATTAATCTGGCTTTTGTACCTAAACACAGGGAATCTCTCTTGCACATTCTGACTCACCACATGCTGTGGGGCTTCGGGGAAGAGGTTACAGGCCTGAGGAACCCATGTTCCCACCTGGGCACAGACTGGAGCCGTGGTATTGAGCATGAGAATGCTCTGTGGGGTAAATGTCAGTTTTGATAGAGCATGCATCACACTGTTGATATGATGAGTCAGAGACATGCTGTAGGTCAACTTGTTGGTGAGACAGGGTAAAGGTCAAAGGGAGCGGTTTGGAACACTGTACCTCACCTCCATCTAGTCTTATTTACCCTTGTGCTGCCTTCGGGTCACATTTATTTTAACCTTTGCAATGTGGGGGGTCTGAGACAGCCAAACGGTTAAAAGAAAATGCTTCACTTTGTTTTTGTATGCGGTAAAGTTGTCATAATACGACAATACGCATCATTTGTGGGTCACAATGATGAAGATAACACAAGGGTTAAATGAAGGCTGGAGCAGCGACGTCCACCAGACAGAGACCAGAGTTGCTTGTGGACGTTTGAAGGCCAGTGGGGTGAGTTGCTAGTGTGATTCTGAGCAGACCTGGTCTACTCCACACACCACAGAAGAAGAGCTGTGCTACCTTGTCCACTAGGCCTCCCCTGCACACACACCACAGAAGAAGAAGCTTGTCCACTAGGCCTCCCTTGCACACACACCACAGAAGAAGAAGCTTGTCCACTAGGCCTCCCCTGCACACACACCACAGAAGAAGAAGCTTGTCCACTAGGCCTCCATTGCACACACACCACAGAAGGAAGACCTGTGCTAGCTTGTCCACTAGGCCTCCCTTGCACACACACCACTGCAACGTGGGATCCTGACACATGTCCACCTGCTCTTTTCCCACTCAATAAGGGTGCAAGTAAGGTTGTGTTTTCGTGAATGCAGCATCACATGTTATCAGGTTGACCTGCCTTAAGATCAGTCTTGCATACACTACAGATTCCTTTCATGTTCACATATCCAAACACCTACACAGTTACACATGCATGCACAGACACACACACACCTAAAAAATACTTGCCGTACATGTTTTTCCGGTTTGCAAGTGTGAAGTTGAATGAAACCACTCAACACTGATATAAAAGGCAACATAAAATGAAAGACTTGACAAGGACTAATTAATGTGTCCTGACGAGACACGCAACCATCTTTCTATCTTTCTCTTTGCTTATATCTCGCTCTCTACTGAACACTCCTTTATAAAGGAGTTTCATATGATGGTCTGTCATAGGGGATGATACGTCTGCCACGCACAAACACACACACACACACATGAACTCTCTTTCAAACCCAAACCCAAACGCTCTCTCTCTCTATCATATATCAATTTACACCACCACTAAGTAGCAGCTCATTCAGTGTCGTCACATGAGGACAGACCAGCGAGAGCCTACCCTCATTGTGCTGCATCTCTATATGACACCATTAGCCAACACCAGCTAGTATATTACAATTAAAAACAAAACTATTCTTCAAAAACTATACTTCAAAAGAAAAGATGATGTATGACATGGTACAGCATACAGTGCTGTTACAGTACGAAAGCTGTGCGCTGTTTGTGCACTAGTAGAGGTAGGGTTTTGGCGTTTAACAGTACATGGTAGGCTTTAAGATTATAGCCTATAATTAATATTATAGGCCATAATACTCTGAAAAAAGCATTACAAATAAAACATGACTACAGGAGGTACTGACCAAACCTACAAGGTTGTAGTCCCCCCAGTCTCCAGAGACAACATGAGAAAACTTGATCACTCCCGCCTGCATTGACAATTATGCAAATAACTCCCTTGCTTAGTTTGCTGTCTCTGACATGACAGAACACATAACCTCATTGAAACTGTCCTTTAGACAACTGCTGAAGGGGATGGTTAATCCTTAGTTCCACATTCTTATGACAGTGTACATTACTGGTAGCAATGAGCAAGACGAGGGAAGGTGACTCAAATCAAAATGTTGAAAATAAGTGATAGGCAGACATTCCTCAGTTTGCATATTTGCTACTCTGACCGCCAACGTCAGAATGAGACAGGTTTGCTTTAGGTTACCATAGAGTAAACTAGAGAGGGTACCATAGAGTAAACTATAGAGGGTACCATAGAGTAAACTAGAGAGGTTACCATAGAGTAAGCTAGAGAGGGTACCATAGAGTAAACTAGAGAGGGTACCATAGAGTAAACTAGAGAGGGTACCATAGAGTAAGCTAGAGAGGGGTCATTTCTGAGGACATTGTTAGGTGTGCTTGCATCGATTGCATATGGGTCAATTTTGTAACTGCTATTTCTGTACATTTTAAATAAGTATGCTTTTTTAATTTAAGAAAATTGCATAGATTCAAAACCTAATGTATATTATGACTTAAACTTCCCTTCAAATTTTTTTTATTCTTGTGATATTGTTAAGCATTTACTTGTATTGCATTCATTAACAAAGAACCCCCTTTGAAACAAGTTGATTCTAACAACATTGTCACTGGCAGTCTGTTAGCTGGAGTCACAATTCAAACATTACCATCTGCCACTAACCCTAACCCCAAAACATAAATAAGCTGGAAATGTATTTCTGGAAGACTGACTAATATAACAAGTTCACTAGAAGTGATCATTATGTGTCAGTAACAACGTTCCGGACTGAAGACTAAGGGGTCATGTGACCGGCTATCCGCGCTCTAAGTAGGGAAAACAGCCTTGCAATTATCTATTCCAATCATTCGGATATAGAATGGCATTGATTGCTCTACAGTACTTATGATCATCATTTGATACCCCTCTCGTGTTTTTTTGCTTTAATAATCTGATTAGTCTCACCACACTACTAACTCAACACTGTAAATAAAGGAAAAACAAAGCTGACTAAGTATTAGCTAACTGGTTGGTAGCTAGTACTGTAGCTGGCTGACACTGCTGCTTTGGAGAACTGAATTATCTGTCACAGAAGTGCACAGCCTAGCAGGCATAATGTACAGTTTTCCTCATCTGGAGAAGCCACCTGTGCTTAGTTTTGCTTCTAGATTCAGACTTGACCCCTGTACCATCAAGATGGACGTGATGCGGTAACAGTTAGATGGACGTGATGTGGTAACAGTTAGATGGACGTGATGTGGTAACAGTAAGATGGACGTGATGTGGTAACAGGTGAAGACACTCTGCGTCTCGCACTCTTGTTAATGTTTGTTTATCCTTATGGTTGAAAGTGTCACCTTCAAGCGTTTTCTCTCTGGTAGCTACATTATCACATTTGTCATGATACCGACAGATAGTATTGAGGGTCCAAATTGACGAGTCGCTTCACTTTAAATGTCATATGAACTACCTCGTAAACAAACTGTCCAAATATGTTGGCTTGTTCTATAAGATCAGACATTTCTTCCTCTATCTGTCCTTCTCACGCTGTATATAACTCTGTTTGAACCACATCTTAACTATTGTAACGCGATATGGTGCAACACTTTCACCAGCCATCTTAAAAAACGTATTTCCCTGCAAAAGAAAGTCATACAGGCTCTGTCTTGGTCAGAGATCAAGTCTCCCACCCAACTTCTATTCCACAGTTTTGAGTTACTAAGACTGACTGAGCTACATGAATATCATAATGCCTGCCTTATGTTCCAAATTGTCAACAGGCTGAACTCTAGATTGAGTAGTCTTGTTCCCATCTCCAGCCCCCACCATACAAACCACTCATATCAGGAAAATGTTGCAGACATGTGCGTGCCAATATGAGTGTTGTCTGTAGGGGGCCGCAGATCTGGAACGGGATTGATGAAGGCCTCAAGGTGCTGCCCTCTATCTTCAACTTCAAAAGACAACTAAAACATAATTTCTTATTAACCTATACCTAATTTAAAAAATATTTTTCTCATGGACTACTGGGGTGTATGTGTATGATTGAATGTATGTAATGTTATGTATGTACTTGTGCGCCTTTTGCGTGAATCTACTTATCTTCATCTGTGGTAATTGTGTATCCTTTAGTCTGTACCACTCCCCTTTCATGAATCATCAAAAGCTTTCCTAGCTTCTTTGGGGGACCCATTCACTCTACCCAATTGGTCCTTGTACCCCAACTGTATTATTGTAATAGTTGAAGAGGTGTTGTGAATAAATAAAAATGTATTAATTAATTAGCTACCATTAAAACTGAAATTATGTATAAATCATCAAACAGAACGTTTGGGGAGATACAAGCAACGCAATCGGGACCAAAACACATAGTTTGACACCAGCATGTAAAGATTGAAAGAGATTTCGTGGTGGGAAAATAACACTAATAAATACATACACTGTATATAAGAGAGAATATAAGTTGTGCCTTGCAAAAGGCAAGCACACCCAATAAACAAAACTGCTCTGATACACAATAACACACATTCAAAACATTTTTTCAACTCTTGCAGAGATCATTCTTCATCACAGTTTTAACTGCCTGTGCTATTCAAACTATATTTCAGTTGTTACCTGCAACTTCGCTGTTACTACAGCAACGGGAATCATGTCAGTAGTGATGGACAGCATCACAAAGTTTAAGGGAATATGATTCAATGGATGGTTAAGTAAAAAAAGGAACAGCTCTTACCAGTGCACATGCACTCATTGTATGCAGAGAGCGAGAGAGAGAGAGCGAGCGAGCGAGAGAGAGAGCACAGACAGAGAGGGAGCAGAGGCCCGCAGGGACGATTGAAGTGGGACACAGCACCCACCTGTCAATGTCATAAACCTGTACTTAATTACACTTAATTACGGTGCAGGCCACACCTAAACATCTCTTCCACAGCTGTAATCAATATTTCAGTCAAGACAATCACGTATTAGATTTGAGCATTTATTGTTACATGACATGGACATGTAGATTTGACTTTGGCGGAGTGGATGATCTAAGGGAAGCACTCCCTGCCTCCTCGATGCAACACATACATACATGACATATGAGGCAGGGAGCAATAGAGATATAATCCCCCAACACACGCCACCACTCCGCCATGCCGACTATGTGTAGAGCGGAGCGCCACTGCTCCTTAGCCACAGGAGGACCCCCCTTGAGGAGCACAGACACTTCCCCGCACTCGACTACCCGCCTGTCCACCGGATCCGCAGAGCATAGCAGTATCTTAACCAGATTGACGTCGGTACCTGCTAGAATTTGGCTCCTCAGATGGGCGGAAATGCCGGCCGCGGGAGACAGGAACGGCGCCCCCTTGCTGCGAAGTCCAAGGCCGCAGGAGTGCTTCCGGACCCAGGAAACTGCGGAGCCAACGCCGTCGCCGACCTGCCCTCCAACGCGACGACACGAGCTCCCATGTCAGCCAGAGAAACTTTGATGTCCAACAGGGCCGCCAGCACCGGGTCCGAACTAGAGGTGGACGCCACCGGGGCCGGGCTCCTCCCCCGGACTCGAGCCCTTTTCCTGGATGCCGGTTGGGAAGAGGTGCCCCGTTTCCCCTTGCCTTTTCCTGCCGGAGCACTTGGGGGAGCGGGAGGAGCGATACCGCCGCACTCTATGAAAAAATCGAACAGTTCCTCGTGATTACATCCCCTGGGAGGAGACACACCCCGGTCGTACAGGGAGTCGAGGATACGATGGACTGGCCAATCGGTGATGGTAGCCGATCTCTGGGCCAGACGCGAGCTGCGTCAAACTTGGCCATTCCCGTTGTCGCCGAGGTCCACGGAGGGTGCACCTCCGGGTGATCGATCGGAACCTCCACCCAACACCCCCAACAAACGGGTCGGCTCCGAATCAGCGGAGTCGCCCATGGCAAAACCGAAAAATATGACAGCCAAGAGAAGCGAGACCAGAAACAGCACTGGCAGCAGCACTGATCATACAACGACCGGGGTGAGTGTGTGCATATCCGCGCGTCTTTTAAAGACGCCTTATCGGACGTGGCCCAATGGATATGCGCTGCTACATGGGTGTGGTAGTGGGTGGAGTAAGGAAGGTGGAGTAAGACGCCTTACGTCCCCGATAACGCGCGCTGCCCGATTGCCCTGCCAAAACTAGCTGCGCTCATGTCATGCAGACACACACACACAGAAGTTAGAAGTTAGCCAGATCATGAAGGATGTAATCCCTGTGGTGAGATACATCTGTAATAGAGACAAGCAAGTAAAGATCTCTCACCCACACACACATATGTACCCATAGTTGGTGTGTGTGTGTGTGTGTGCCTGTCCTGTCTGTGAGCAGTGGTGTGATAAGCCTGGCATGGCTTATGTTACTTCAGAAGGGCAGTCCCTGAAGGAACCCCCTGGTGTGGGTTACTCTCTCTGTGTGTACTACATGTGTGTGTGTGTGTGTGTGCATGTGTGTGTGTGTGTACTGTATGTGTGTACTGTGTGTATGTGTACTGTATGTGTGTACTGTATGTGTGTGTGTGTGAGAGAGAGAAGGAGGAGAATCCAACTATTCAGCATTCTGCCCTCGCCCCAGTGACCCCAGTGACCCCCCCTCTTGCTCTGACGTACAGTTAGAACAGATCTAGTGACACAGAGATAAAAGCCTTCCTGTGTCTTTCTGTTGTACTCTCTGGTTCTCCCCTCTCTAATGTCACCAGAGCACAGAGAGCTAGAGGTTTGTCTGTAGCTTTCAAACTGACAATCCTTCTGAACTTCCTGTCCATGGTTAGCTGATATGTAGAAAAACCCTCAGCACTTTCTAGACTGCTACTTCACGTGCCCTGTCATACACACACACACACACCAGAGACTTTGACCATAAACTGGTACAACACCCACAGCCTCTCAGTCTATATAACATATATAATAACATATATAACCTATATAACATATGTGACAAACACGGACCTGCTGCTGAGTAGTTACACCTCAAATACCTCCTGACTACTTTCATGTAGTAATTATACAGTAATACTGTACACTAGGGGTGGAACGGTACATGTATTCGTACCGAACCGTACGGTACGGGCGTCACGGTTCGGCTCGTGAAATTACACGGAGAATACACGGTATAAAAATTAATAAAACTTGCGTGCAAATTAATTAATGTAAAGCAGAACTACTGTAAGATATTCGTGTTCTTTAAGGACAATCTGTAGCCCCGCCTTAGCTCTGAAACTGATTGGCGCCGCCACCTGTGTAGCCGAGCTGTGCCTGAGTGAGTCAGAGATAGCTAGCAGCAGCAGCACTAAAGACGTAGCCTATGCAACGCTAGTGCTAAATATGAATGTTCGTAGTGTAAGTATAGCGAAAAATAGCCTAAACTTTCCTAGACTTTTAGCTGCGGTACTAATGCTGAGGGCTCGCTGATATTGCTGTCTTACTAGAACGTGCATTTAGTCTAGCAGACGCTTTTATCCAGAGCGTAGTATCTATGAGTTGTTGCTAACGTGTGCTGACGTTGTACACACCCAATAAATTCCAAATTTCCAAGCCTCTCTAGTTTCTACTCTGCCACGATCTTCTGTAGCTTCTCAGCTAGGTGAGTGCTTGTGTGCTGCTCATACAGGGGCCGTGTCTGTAGAACTGACGCTCTAATTTCCCACTCAGTCAATAAAATGAGCAGTCACCGTGAGGTAGCTTTCGGTAGCACGAGAAGTCCAACCATCAGTCGTTAGTGAAACGGAGGGTGCAGCTGACAACTCGCGTTCCATCAACGTTCGTGTTTTGTTGTATATCTAAGGGACCAGGGCCGGCGTTGCTGCTACTGTATCCCTGCCTGTGTTTGCGCTGTTGCTCAGCTAGTAGCCTATCGTGTTGTGGTGTAGGAGGACTGATCGACAAGCGCATCATACATTTAGCTAAGACTTGCATGTACAGTAGTAAGTCTGGAGCCCTGCTTCTGCATTTTTGTTTTGCTTTTCCCCCCATTGTACCGAACTCGTACCGAACCGTGATGTCTGAACCGTGGTACGAACCGAACCGTGACTTCAGTGTACCGTTCCACCCCTACTGTACACACATACCAACCTCTAACACACTTTTTCCCACTCTCACTAATCTGCCCACGCAGACCTGGTGTTTCAGACGGTGTTGCACCTGGGAATACCTTGCTCTTCAAGGGTTGGGCATTCACTGTAAATGTTCCATAACAATTTGGGCGGCTTGCTTTTCAGGTGAATGTATGTGTGTGTGTTTGCCTAAGTGTGTGTGTGTTTGCCTGTGTGTGTGTGCATATGGAGGCAGACTCACACACCTTAGTCTGACTGGTGTCCACCCAGGGAGACAGGGATTACATCTCACACTCACAGCTCTGTCATCACACCTCAAATGTAATCCCTAATCTCTTCCGTTTGTCTGTTGAAATAAGAAAGCAGGTTAATCTGGCCTGTATTATACAGAGAGACCCTGTCAAGTCATTATAGGTAGGTCAGAGCAGGGTCTATGGTTGGTCACACTGACACACACAAACTAATCAGATGGATTCATGGTGTTTGTGTGTGTATGTGTGTGTGGGGGGGGTGCACTTGTAATATGTCTGATGTAGAAGCAACTTTGTCAGTTTGTATTTTTCATAAACCATATGGGAAGGAAGGAAACGGAGGCTAGATTGGGGTGTGGGGGGGAGTTGTTTGATAGAACAGAGCCAGCAGCAGTTAGATGCAGTGGTGTATTGGAACCTTGATATAACATTCAGTCTAACTTTCTACCTTTCAGCATGAACGTAAGAGTTTCCCACAATCCAAAATAAAACATGCAAAAGTGATCATCCCGATTAACTGTCAACTGTCACTTTAAACGAAACCAGCTACCTTTTAAATGGTTTAGACAGGCACAGTGACATACTGTGAGACGTTCTGAGCATTTCAGGATCAGTTCACTGGTCACGCTTGTCATATCTTTGACTAGGTTTCCAGAAACTCGACACCTCTCAGTATTATTTACCATCGATGATCTATAGACTTAGGTGTGTCTAGAGGGAAGCACACGAAGCCAGTGGCCAGGTGTCTGTGGTCTCATACAGGGAGGTGGTGTGGAGGAGCAGGGCCGGTCCTTCCTATAGGCCATATAGGCAGCCCTCTAGGACGGCATGAAGACGGTGGGCGGCATTTTCCCAAGTGCATCCATGAATTAACCCTCCCGCATTACCCGCCACCCGCGCCACATCATATGTCCGTGTTGTGGTTGGGGGGGCGGCACCCTGATTTAGGGGGGGTGGGGGGCTGCTGGTGATAAATCTTGCCTAGGGTGCCAGATGTGCTAGTGTGCACAGGGCCGTAACTACCATTGAGGACACCGAGGTCGTGTCCTCTGTATTTTTTTTCGTATTTCTGTTTTTTTTTTGCTTAAATCGTGGTATATGAACTCAAAATAAAGTACACGTGAAACTGACTGCAGGACGATGATCTTGGTCTCCCACAAACCGTAACGTGATTTTTTACTTGAAGAGCCGAGTAGCTCAAGAGTTTGGACATATGTGCTGCGCGTCATCAACAAAACGTACTGTCGTTATGGTAACCACCAAACACAAGTCGGACGCTGATGTTACCGCCATAGACATACCGCTACTGTTAGTGAATAGCCTATGTTAGTTACAGTCACTGGAAGAGGAGCGCAGCAAACTAAACATGTAGGTTAAGAGAAGTTTAAGTGGCAGATGACTGTGAGAAGAAAGATTCATTTTCATGTGGAAATATTTGTATTGCAGCAGCGTACTACTCAGATAAGGAAACATCAAATCAAAGTTTGGTTAACTCCGTCAGTACCGGTTGTCAATCAATTTCCACCGGTTGAATCAACATTCATTTTGCGATTGATATGATATGTCATTGATGTGATTGATTGAAAATGAAATTCAGTGGCAATTGGGAAATATCAAACTGACTCGCTATCGCTCGGTCGATACGTTCCAGCCTCAGTTTGATATTTCCCGGCATGACCGAACGGTCGAGGTTAGTAAGTAGTTTATTATATGGCAATTTTAGATTCTTTTCATTTTGTAAACGAAAATAAATGGTACCTTTAGGCTAATTGTAGCTAGCTCTTAAGTCTTCTCACGGTGTGTTTCATGTGTTGCCAAGCAACTCATTACTTTTGATAGAAAGCGGACAACATGGTTCTGCTAAAATGGCTTTAATTTCATCACAAAATAACGACACAAGTGATTCAAAGAGTCTGGTCTTCATCCTCACTTTCGATGACAAAGCTTTTCAGCATCATCTGGATAGTAAAACTCAGCAGCTGACTCGTCGATATCGCTCATTTTGAAGCTGACGTCAGAGGGCAATACGGATCCGTATTGACCGGCGAGGAGGGCAACACGCTGGGGTGACTACCCGTTATCCAATCAAAACGCTCGTACCGTCGTTGCCATATAATAATAAATAAAAAAAAATTGTGGTAACTTGCCCTTACTTCATGAGTCCCATAAAGGTCCTTCAAAAAGCCTCAGAATGCCCCATGTTTACCTCAAAATTTCAAAAGCTCCACACCGCCCCATATTCAAATGTCATAATTATGATGTTTTTGCTCCTTAAGACTCAATAAGAGAAAATGGCCATATTTAAATAATGTAATTTAAAAAAATTCCGGGGGAGCATGCCCCCGAACCCACCTAGAAGTTCTGACTCATGACCTCAGTATTTTTTGGGCCCTGCGTACGGCCCTGAGTGTGCACTTAGGGGATGTGTCTTCATGGACTTCACTGTGGTCAGACATCACCACATCATGTGTGCAACAAGTGCTTTACAAAACATCATGCTCATTCGGCATGCATACAATGTCAGTATGCGGGTGGGCAAAAGAATGACCTGTCTACACAGGTAGACCCTAACCCAATCACGCTCGGCGATAAAAACGTCATCGTGTAGGACCTACTCTGACACCAGGTGGCACCGGTAAGGCTTTTCCCGCGTGCACACCGAGACTGTCAGCAGGAATGCAGGTAAACCGCCTTCAAGACGGGGATTCCCCGTCGGTGGGAGCCCGATGCTGTTTAGTAGCCACTCTGTCCCGCACGCGTCAAACCGTAAGCAGAGTGATGAAAGCAGGTGATTTCGCCACACAAAATTTGATCCCAGTCATTGACAGTAGGCTGTTTACAAAACGCTAAATAGGTGTGCTTCCTAATGCATATGTAAACTTGCATGCGTAATGGTGTGAAACCGCGCTACCAAATGTAGAGCTATCACGTTTACAAACCTGATTTGATCTTTCTGATGCTGCTTCGGTTCTAGTGTTATATTCCCTTCTTCCAAACGTGTTGCTGGTTGAAAATAGACCTTCTAACTCGACTGTAGTCGAGTGCTCACTGTGGACGTCTGTCTCCATATCGCGCGACATGACTCTTACAATAATCCTCTACTAAAGCAAGCCAAACAACAACATCAGCTGACTGTAAAACGATAATGAACAGTTTACTTAACATTTAATTTCGTTAGCAGACTTTGTAACAGATCTACAAATCGTAGTAGCCTGTTCAGAGATATCGTTTGGTCGTCCTTTGCCAAGTGGATACGATGAGACGCTTTACGCTAAAAATACCTGTCTACGACTATATTTGGCTTGGCTAGATCACAATCGCCTCTCTAAAATAGTCAGGCCCGCCCCGGTACAATGAATGGGTCCTCGGCTATCTCACACAGCCGCGTCTCCCTGTGCTAAAATTAGGAACACCGCCTGCGTCAATCACGAGCCTCAGTGCGTCAAGGCCTGGGCCCGCCTCTGGGAGCAGATCATTGGCTACAATTAGAACGTGGCCGAGATATACGCGTCTAGGGATTGGTTGTCGTTGATTTACAAGTTCTCAGTGGCTCGTCCTCTGTGTTTTATTTTTGAGGTTTCTGTCAACGCCGTATCGTTTCTTGAAAGGGTGTCCTCGTAGCGGGCTGGGTTAGGTGGCTCCTTTAGATTTTCAGTAATTGCTCAGATGAGGCGTAATCTACTGTGGCCAACAAACCATCAAGCTGCATTTCAAATGATTGACATTTAATAATATTTTAATAATATTTTGTAGATTTCAAGCTTGTGTGTTGGATACTATTTGAGAAATAAAAATAAAAAATACCATAGGAAAATGTGTCTATTAATAGCCTACTCAGCTGACAATTTCAATTTGTTTCTTTAAATATACACAGGTTCTTATGGAGAGAAGTATTTACGATTTTGAGACGTGCACCTGTTGATAAAGCATGCTCGTTGTTGTTGTTTTTGCATTTATTTCGCCATGACTGCGGGTAAAATACTATTGTGATTACATGTATTTTAGAAATAAACAGATATAACAAATCTGTATACATTTCGAGGCCGTTTTCATCCATCTATGGAACCTCAACTTGCAATAGCCTGTCTGTTAAACAGTAAGCTTGCCTACGGAGTCATTTTGTCCAACAATCGTAAAATCTACTTGCTTTCAGCGTCTGAAAGTGCTGAAATTCAGCACTCCCCCCCCCCCCCCCCCCCCCCCCCCCCCCCCCCCCCCCCCCCCCCCCCCCCCCCCTCTCTGTCCCTCCCTCTCTGTTTCTGGCACTGTGTGTGGGGCTTATGTGTCCGGTAGCCTACTGTACGGCGAGAGGGAGCTACAGTTGGTGACGTCACCTCTCCCATTACGTCACATTGACGTAGCGCATACCAGGCGCTCTATGTGGAGGCAGACTCACATAAATGCTCTATTAGACTTTCTCCCTCAGACCGCGCGCATAAACAAACCCGCGTTGCAACTTAGACAAGCATCATTACTGACACAGTCACGGACGGACGGAACACAATTCTAGCACACAGGACTTTATTCTACCCAACTTTAGATTAGCCTACTTAAAAGAAAAAGAAAACAACATAGTTTCCTTCCGCGGCATAATCCTTTGTTATTATAATAAGTGATATGTTTTCTATTAGTCTTTTTTTATAAAAATACTGGGACCATTCACATGTGACTTTATATGCGAGGTTATTATCATATGTAAAGACGGAACCGCTACAGCAAACAAGTAAGTAGCAGCCTTTGCTTCTGAGAATGAATGGGTTTTCTTTTAAAGTCTAAGAAGAACATTAAGCCCACAGAAAAACGTCAATTACTGTGATCTGTTTGTGAATGTGTCCTTAAGTTTTTTGAATTGTTGTTTGTTTGTTTGTTTGTTTGTTTAAATCGTTGTTCCTAACTTCCTCGTGCATGGTGACCTGTTGCTTCTGCGAGCCCGGCTCAGGGGAGTGTGTGTCGGTGTAGACTGGTCTGTGTGTGGCTTTAGTGTCTCCGGGGGTAGATGGAGCCGAATTTGAATTTAATTTGCCCCAGGAAAGGTGTCATATTCTTTCTGGTTGTCATGGTAATGTTATGCGTTTCACCCATACAATGAAGAGGGGTCAGAACAGCGAGAAATCCTTCAAGCCCGCGACTGAGAACAGAGAAGCTTTTTGGGATGTTACTTTTTCTGCAGGCGTTTTCTTAGCAAAGGTTTTTATATCATTTAAATGAATGGAATAGTATACGTGTGTTCACGTGCGTGCGTGTGTGTGTGTGTGTGTGAGAGAGAGAGTACTACGGTGATGTAGCCTGACACAAAAAGAACCAAAACATTGTCTGAAATGCTTGCTGAAATGTTGGAATTGTAATGTTGAGACTACCCTCTATTAGTTTTAACTTTTAGAGGTTATCCTAAGATTTTAATTTCACAAACATGTAGATATTTTACCAGAAGTAGGCCTATTTGTTTTAATATATCTACCACAACCTGCATCTTTTCAGGTAATATCTGGGCACGCGTTGTGATTGTAAAAACGTTGGTCATTGTTTTATAAACAGGCGACACATGTATAGATCAATGGAGGGCAAGATGCATGTCCCGAGACCAACCGTAAATGTCAGCTGTCATCCTGGCAAACCCACAAGGATTAAAAACTGGACTTCCCAGTCTGCTGAAAAATAAATCAGTTTTTCACTAAAACCAGACCCCACTGTTTAGCACTCAACTTGCCCCAGGTTAAGTTTAGTGCAAATTGTCTTAAAGGGTGTATTATATCAGCCCAAACATGCCTTCGCTAGTCCAACATACAGGCCTACCTATAGGACTTAGTCAAATTAAATTACAAGTTTTAAAGACCTTATCCTGCCTGATCGTTTTTCATTCTCTCTCTCTTTCTCGGTTCTGTCTTTTTCTTTGTGTGTGTGTGTGTGTTTGCGTGTGTGATGACAGTTCTTGCTCTGACAGTCTCGCTCTCAGGGCTAATTTACTGTACTTATATATTTCTCTCGCTCTTTTTATCTCTCTTCTTTTCTTTTTATGTTTGCTGGAAGCCTCGCGCTGTCTGGCTTATTGGCGTGGGGGGCTACCAGCGCTCCAGGGCGCGTGCTTTACAGCTCCCTCACCGTTCTCTAGGTTACCGGTGAACGAGACCCCAATGTACCGGCACCCACCGGTCGGCAGGAAAGAGACGGATACATTGAAATAAAGAGTCGACCCTGGACCCCTGTGTTTAGACATGAACATAAACGGGTTCTATAATATGTCACTATAAACAGACACATCGGGTAACCTTCAGTGCATGTAGGTCCTGGAAAACGTCGAAATAGCCAAGAAAAAAATTGGAACATATTAAAAATGAGCTCCAAGGCAAATGTATAATCGACAGTTCCTCTACTTGATGCGCTTGCTGTCAAAGACGAGTGAGTCAAGAGAGAAGACGCTACGGTCAAGTCAGGCAATAATTGATTTTCAAAGTAAACGTCTTCAAACATGAAGTCAGATGACTAGTTGTTATTTATTTTTACTCTGATCTTCCGGTGGCAGTCTGAAAGCAGTTGGCAGAAGTAGACTATCAATTGTAGTAATTGTGTCTTAAACTCGGATATGAAAACAGATCAACCGTCCAAGACAAGTTGGGGACAGAGTCAGGCGACTGATTTCATCTGGGGTGAAACAGGGTTCTAGAGAAGAGAATCCTGTGATGGTAGAGGTAAACAGTAGAGATGTGAGGAGGGCAGGGAGACAGAGATCCCGTATTGTCTTTTGTCTTTTCATGAGCAGCAGAAAGGGGGCACTCGGAGCTTTGAAATTCCCCTGTGCGCTCCACAGCAGCGAGGTGCGCGAGACCCGAACTGTGCTTTGTGGCTTTATGGTGCTTTGGGAAATCAGATGGGTGTCATTTTGGATATTCAGTACCGGACTCTAAGGCCTGACCATAAAGCACCACAAGGTTAAATCAAGAACATTTTAAATGTTTCTGAATATTTATTTATGACCACAAAATGATTGCCCAATAATCCAATTGATTCGTTTGGTTGTCAATCGTTCCCCAAAGAGCGCCTTTCCACAAAGTCAAAATTATATTAAGCCTATTTTGTTGTGCATAACAACGCTGTAACGGTATAACAATAGCTTTCCACTCAATAGCCTAGACTATTTAATTCCATGTTTTTTTATGTAATCTTATGGTGACGGCTTATGTAGTCTAGCCTATTTGAATTTAATCAGAAGGATTTTGTAGAATGTAGAATTGTGCATTATTATTGTAGGTTAGTGCCGTTAAAAAGGTTTGCCTGGGGCATTTGCTACATGTGCTGCTATATTTTAGTCAGTCTAACTATTTTTTCCTTTCATTTTCTGTTACAGAAACTGAGAACATACAAGTTTTATCCTCGGCTTAATTACAACGCCTCTCCTCTGTGCAATATCTCTTTATTAAAATAAGTTTGATCGTGTAAACTTGTGGTATAGATCGTGTAAACTGGTGGTATAATCTATCTATAATCTTTTAGGTTTCTTTACAATCCTCCACTTTGTTTCCGTCTGAGTCATTCCAGGACTCCGCGTGCCTGTGGTTTGATGTCCGTGACCCGTTTGTCTTTTCCCTAGACCGTGGTTCGGAAGAGCACGCGCTGCCGAGCTCAGAGCCCCAGCGACCGGACAGTTCCTCCATCGATCCAGTTAAGACCTGCTCTCTAGAGGAGCACTGTCCACGCCATAGCCGTGCAAGCCCCCATCACCAGATACCCAGCATCATTCAGCGCGAAGCTTTCTCACCAGGTATGCTCGAGTCCCCCAGCCCATATCCTTTCCTGATATCAGTCTCTTGGTGCTCTTGGTGCTTTAGCTCGCGCCCTCCTTATACACACTTTTTTTTTAATCCAGCAGTCTATAAACACATTTTCATATCATCATTATATGCTATATTTCTTAAATACGATAAACTTAACAAACAAATATTTTGTCTTTGATTTAAAATATAATTATAGCGTTTTTGTATGTGTGCTCGTGTGTGTCTGTGTTTCTGTCAACAGGCACCGATAGGCCTGTAGTAGCGAGTCATGTCCATCTAGATATAGGCCTGTAGTAGCGAGTCATGTCCATCTAGATATAGGCCTGTAGTAGCGAGTCATGTCCATCTAGATATAGGCCTGTAGTAGCGAGTTTAAATGTCTATCTAGATATAGGCCTGTAGTAGCGAGTTTAAATGTCTATCTAGATGTGGCCTCTGCTAACCGAAATAGAGAAAAGTCACATTGAGTAGCCTACAATAGCAGGACAAGAAATCAAATAAATGCAATCTGTAGCCTAGATATCGATCCGCCAAATTACTCAATGAGATTAAATGTCTTCAAACCATTGAGACAAAAATAAATTACCCAAATGAAGCATGTGGTTGTTTTTCTCCGATTTTCAAAGAGGTTAAATGTGATGTATGGACACGTGGCAGTCTCTAACTTGCGGTGAGAAGTGACCACAGTTATATAAAATATATTGTATACATATATATATATATATATATATATATATATATATATATATATATGCGTTCACCTGCATTTTGTATCTCTAACTAACCCTTCTCTTGAAACCATCATATGGTGTGTTAAATGGCTCATTGTCCAAAAGCCACAGTCATAGATGGAATGATTCTCCCTTTGTCACTACACTTTGTGTGTGTGTGTGTGTATGAGAGAGAGACACAAAGATTGAATTTAACATACTATATTATTTTGTTGTTGTAGTCCATTGAATAAAAAATAAATTATTTACTATTCATTGATAAGAGCTTGATTAGCAGAATGTTTGTTCTTATGTCTGCACATCATGTTTTGTTTGCTAGATCTATGGCATTCTGACAATGAACAAACGCGCTCAGTTATTGGAACAGCTGCAGTTTGTCCAGTTGAAATGTTCATCTCGAGGTTAGAAACTGCCTCTTCCTGTCTGTCCACCAGTCCTGTCTGATTCTGCTTGCTGTCCTCTGTCCTCCCACCAATTCTCACTCTCTTTCACACACACACACACACACAGACACACACACACAGACACGGATGGTCAATAGAACCTTCCTGTCTTTGCTAGAGAAAGCCCTGCTCTCTAGATGGGTGTCTGTGTGCATGTACACAGAATGCCAGAGTTCAGCTTCATCAGACATGAACGTGTATGTTTGTATGTACACTTACAGTTCAAGCTGACCTACGTCAAAGGAGGATTGTTCGGGTATATATATCAGCCAGATTGGGTTTACATTATCACAGTATCTATCTTTCAGTCAAATACTATTCCCAGGTGAGGTCAATACAAACACACACGCTCACACACTTGTGTTAAAACACACGCAAACACGCCTTGTTCATCACACATTGAGATTAAGTTCCTTCACACTTTGGTCATGACTCAGGATGAATGGGTGTCATTAAATAACAGGTTTTTAAAATCCTGGTTGGGAGCAATTTAAAGAGAGATGACAGGTGAGGTTCAGTGTTGTTGGCCAATGAGCTGCTACTCTACAGCCCACGTGCATCACGCTCACCTTTCTGTCTGTGTGCCGCTCGGATGCCTCTGTAGTGGCGAAATGACGTCCTGTGACGCGCGTGCATGTGTGTTTTCCGCGTAGGTGGTAGAAGAGCTGCTTGGTCATTCGCAAGGCCGTCATAGAAATAAAACCGAGGTGATGACGTTATAAAACCTAGGTGATGACGTTAAAGCGCGTCTGGCTTTACTCGCCCACCAGAGTTCCAGATTCGGTGAATGAATAGAACGCGCGCGTCCCATTTCCTGATATTTTTTTACTTAACTGTCGCTTGACCCCGTGTCCGGTCAGCACGGGGCGCACTTGGCAAATCACCGTGACATGTAGATTAGTGTCCTTGATAAAGATCTTTCTGCGAGTCTTTGAATAACTGTAGAGACCTTGCCCTTAGGTAGACATAGTCATCAGATATGATTTGATTGTCTTTGGAACTACTTTTAATGAACGCCTCACTCCCCTTACTCAGTCTTTATCATGGGATAATTATATATTTTCTGTGCCCAAGCATTGCATGTCGCACAATTTTAATGGATTAAGTTGATTTGAGAAAGTAAGCACGCATATTTAATGACAAGTCCTGTAAAACAAATACCTTTGCTATTATGAAGTAGGCCTAACTATAGTATTTAATGTGTACACTTGCTTTGTAGGATTATGTTTTTTTGTTTATTATTGACCATGCACTTCCTTCAGAAACGCGAACTCTAGCTGACGCGGCCTGATGTGCGTGAGCTTGGTGGGTTTGTGTGTTTTTCGGAGAGGAAGCCGACTAGGTGAACGGCAGTGATATGGCCCATATTAGTCTACATTTATATGACGCGTGGGGAATGAGGGCGATTACGACAACGCACGCTGAGCGTCAACGGGAGCTGCGCTCTGTTGACAGTTCCCTGCTTGAGAGCGATGAGCAAACATCGCAAACGCTAGGTGCCGTGGCACTCACGATTGATTACACACACACACACAAGCACGCACGCACACATACAAATACGTAACACAGCAAACCACTTCAGTTGCCATACTTTACAGGTGTGTGTTTGTTATGTCATGCTCCTGCTGCAAAGTTGGATGTAGCTTACATTTCTGAAGATTTCTGACAGAATAAAAAAACACACATTCACATAACTACTACAATAAAAAAAAATGTCTGCTAATCAGTCATTTAATTGAATAATTAATTTAATTTAGTATATGTCACTGCAGCCATGCTGTAAAAAAGTCCCTTGATAGCTATTTGCAGTGTCCGTGTGCTTGTGTGTGTGTGTGTGTGTCTGTGTGTGTTTGTTAACAAGGGTCCAACATCAGGTGGGAGTCAGTCTATCTGCCTCTCTTCAACTGCATCAGAAATAGGAATCACGCACACACACACACACACACACACAGCCACATAGCCACACTTACACAACTAAGAAGTACAGTATAGTCCTTATTACTGTAGTATTGTCACAGTAAATCATTTAATTGTTAAACAAACACTAATTGTTTAATTAGTTGTTTAATTGGGTGGAATCTGTCTAAATATTCACTGTTGTTTGACTGCACTGTTTGTGAGAATGAGCCGTTTTGTCAAATGATTTAAAGATGAAGTTTGAGCTGCAGGGACAAATAAGCAGACATTAACTGTAAATCAACAAGTAAATGTTCCAAATCCTCCCTTCACATGTGACTGAACACAAGCCAGGTTTCCTCAGCAGTGTAGGTAACCATGTACACCAGCTGACTATTTATAAATGGTTTATAACCTGACACATGTCCTATCATAGACATGTTTGATTTAAGCACTCGGTAATTTAGAAACCTCCTGCCCCTCTTGGTCCAGGGGTCACCTCATACTGAATGGGTTCTATGGTTATGGCTGTAGTTGTGGGGTTATGTCTAGTTGTGCTTATTTATGGCTTATTGAGTGGTGTTGTCTAACCCTAAACCTGTGATTCGGGTCTTTTCTGCCTCCCATCTGCCTTTCATCCTCACTTATTGGCTAAAAGTGTTGGAGCTTGATACTAACAACTGACCAACAATGTGCTTGTTTGTTTAACAATTAATCAAACGTAAAAAAGAAAAAATAAATTGACAATTTTACTCTCTCTCTCTCTCTCTCTCCCCCCCCCCCCCGTAGACATGCCCTGTGTGCAGGCTCACTATGGGCCCGCCCCTCCCGGCTCTGCCTACTCTGGCCAGTCTTTCGGTTACCCGGGCGACAGCTACAGCTCTGACCTCATGACTCCGGACTACACCAAGCTGGACCTGGGCGGGGGGGACATCTCGGCCGCAGCGACCACGTCCCTGCCCAGCTTCAACGTGTTTGTGGAGGGCAGCTATGAGCCCAAGTCGTCCTGCCTGTATCAGACGCCCTCCCACAGGCCCACCATCAAAAAGGAGGAGGATAGCTACCCCTCAGCCCCCACTCTGGAGGCCATGTCCTCTTCTTCCATGTACTTTAAACAGTCCCCGCCCTCCACCCCCACCACTCCCTCTCTGCCCCCCCAGCCAGGCTCCTCCTTCCTCTGGGAGGACCACTCCCTGGGCCCACCCAGCCACCCCCACCTGGAATCTTTGGGCTCTGGCCCCCTCAAGTCCCCCCGCTTCTCCCACTTCTATCAGCACTCGCCCCCCCACAGCGGGGGCACCGTGGGGGGGTACGAGGGGCTGGGGGGCGGGCTTGCACGCTCCTCCTCCTCTTCCTCCTCCTCATCCTCCTCGGCTCCCCACCCTCATGGCCCGCCTCTGGAGCAACACATGTACCAGCTGCACCGCGGGGCAGGGGGCAGCAGCCTGGCCTTCCGCTCGCTGGCTCTGGGTCCTTGTGCCACCCTGCTGGGGGACAGCCTGCCCTCGCCCCCCCCACGGGGCCCCCCGGGGGAGGGCACCTGTGCTGTGTGTGGAGACAACGCTGCCTGCCAGCACTACGGGGTTCGTACCTGTGAGGGCTGCAAAGGCTTCTTCAAGGTAAACTCACCTGGCCACCTGGCACCTGCCACTCTCTCCTCCCTGATCTCTCACTCGGTCTCCTCGGTCTCCTCTTTCCCCTCCCTCCCTCCCTCCCTCCCTCCCTCCCTCCCTCCCTCCCTCCCTCCCTCCCTCCCTCCCTCCCTCTCTCCCTTCCCTCCCTCTCTCCCTTCCCTCCCTCCCTCTCTCCCCTCTATCTCCCCCCCCCTCTCTCTCTCTCTCTCTCTCTCTCTCTCTCTCCTCTCCCCCCTCCTTCCTTTCCTCACCGTCACCTCAGTTGGCACTTCATGAGCCCAGCTCAGTCTCATTCTGTGTCTTTGTCTGCCTTTTCACTTTCTTTCTCTCGCTCTCTTTTTCTCTCTGTATCTCTTGCTCTCTCTTTCTCTGTCTTCACTGAGTGCTCTCTAAATCGTCCCAGAGGCGTTACCAAGGCACAAGGTGCCTGTGAGGGTCGTCTCCCACAGCGACCAGCACAGCAGAGTCTGTGTGTGTGTGTGTGTGTGTGCGTGTGTGTGTGTGTGTGAATGTGTGTGTGTGTTTGTGTGTGTGTGTGTGTGTGTTGCATGACTGCAGGGTTTGTTAAAAACGTGTGTCCTCCCAGAGACAACCAAGGATTTGGTTGGCAACGCACACACACACACATGCATACTTCGTCAGAGAGAGATCGCAAAACAACATGAGAATATTGACTCTAATAGCCTGTCAATATTTTGGTAGATGTGAGTCATTTCTTCCCATCAAACATTAAATTACTTAAATGACTGTTCTCTCACATCCTATATTACGCATCCCACTCACACATACGTACGTACACACACATATACACACATATGTACACACACATACGTACACACACATACGTACACAAGGAACAATTTAATTATACTGTTAGTCTGATTTTAGTCTCAGGCATTTTCAAAGAGTACTAATATTTTTTCAAACACTTAAGTGCAAAAGGTTTACAGTGATTAGGGTTAGGGTTAGGTTCACTCAGTATTATTAGGGGTAGGGTTAGGGTTAGGGTTAGGGTTAGGTTCACTCAGTATTATTAGGGTTAGGGGTAGGGTTAGGGTTAGGGTTAGGTTCACTCAGTATTATTAGGGTTAGGGGTAGGGTTAGGGTTGGGGTAGGTTCACTCAGTATTATTATAGATTTGTATATATTTTTTGAATAATTTGCAGACTTCTGATTTGGTGCTCACTGAAACATGCCACAAAAAACTATGAATTTTTAAGACTGTATATGTTATATAGAGTTAGAAGGAGAACATTTGTATACGAAGAGAGAGAGAGAGGGAGAGAGAGAGAGAGAGAGAGAGAGAAAAGAGAGAGAGAGAGAGAGAGAGAGAAAGAGTAAGGGAGAAAGAGAGAGAGAAAGAGTAAGGGAGAAAGAGAAAGAGTAAGGGAGAAGGAGAGAGAGAGAGAAAGATATTGAGAGAGAGGGAGAGAGGGAGAGAGAGAGAGAGCAAAAGAAAGACGAAGAGTGCAAACACAGAGATAATTGAATAACGCCTCTGGTAGGTGGAAATGAATTATCCCTCTTTTCAATTAGTTTCACAATTTGTTTTTATTTAGTAATTAATGAAACAGCGTCTGGTGGCAGCAAGCTTCAGGCTGTGTGTTAGCTACACAAGTCAGCACACAGCCTGTCAGACATCACTAACGTCTGCTACACACACACACACACACATAAACAGACTCTCTCACACTCCAATGCACATGAACCTATACACGTACAGACACACACACACACAATTAAACGAACACATGCAAAAACATTCATACACATCCAGATTTTAATCAGCCATAGACCATTTGGACAACATTATTTGGATTTACTTGTTTACCATTGAATTGGTCAGGAAACTTTGAATGCTGGTATTTACCAGGACTTCACCAGAACACAGAAAGTGTTATGTACTGTTCATTGCATTTTGTATCCAATTTTGAACTAATTATATCTAATCTAGTGTATGATTTCATAGTAGTGTTATTAGGGATCCATTGTTATATAATTTGTCCAATCTGAAAACATTTGCACTAATGCCAAATTAAAGTCATTTTCCCTTGAATAAGCATTAATTTGCTGTCAGTTAAATATATATTTTTTCCTCACAACGCACCTGGTAGGTACTGTAGAGTTTCCTATTGATATGTTAATAGAGACTATGAATTTTTGTTGTTCTGGAACATTATTTCAAAATAAGAATAGGAGGAGTAGGAGTAAATGTTTTTGTAGTACTACATTCAATATCGTAGTCTTATGTTAGTGGTCCCTAAATGGCCCCATAAATTACACATAATGTAGAGAGAGAGAGAGAGAGAGAGAGAGAGAGAGAGAGAGAGAGAGAGAGAGAGAGAGAGAGAGAGAGAGAGAGAGAGAGAGAGAGAGAGAGAGAGAGAGAGAGAAGAAGAAGGAAAGAAGGAAATCAAATCAAGAAGCTGGATATAGAGAGAACGTAAAACTAACAGAACCAAGGAAGCATTACTCCTACTAGTCATTGAGAGCTGAAGGGAACTAACCAATAACACACACACACATATATATACACACACATGCAGGCATGTGAACCCTGAAGCATGTTCCTGTACAGCAATCTCACTGTCCCAAACACCACCCCCATACATTGTAAGATAACTACATTATTTAAAAAAGAAATAAATGAATCATGAATAGATAAATAAATAAATGCTAATCTGCCCCAGCACTTTTAATTAGAGATGGACAGCAGTGCAGTAACAGTCATACTGCCTGGAGAGAGAGAGAGAGAGAGAGAGCTGTCTGATAGGCCATGATAAGTGGGGGAGGGGGGAGGGGGGAGGGAGGAGGAGGGTCCCCAAAGGCTTTCAATTTAAGCTTGGGCTATTAGCACATGTTACATGTCATGAATCTGCTTCAGCAAGCCTCAGCCCAACCTTTGAGAACACCCATGGTGTGTGTGCCTGTGTGTGTATGTCTGTGTGTGTGTGTGTGTGTCTATGTGTGTGTAAAACTCTGTGGACTCAGTCTGTACCTCCTTTCTCCCAGATTCTAGTCTACCCAGCTAGCACAGTCAGCCCTGCCTAGTCCTGGTCCTAGTCCTGGTCTAGTCCTAGTCCTGGTCCTAGTCCTGGGCCTAGTCCACACAAGATAGAACAATCAGCCTTTATTCAATTTCCACTTCTGAACCTTGTCTGGAGGTTGAACTTAGTCACCATAATTAAAATCATATTTCAAATGTAAATTTGAATTAGGGCAGATGACAACATCATACAGTTTATTTCAGGAAGTCAACACTATGCAGTTATGCTTATTAATTAGTGCTAATTATCCAGAAATTTAAATATAATTTTTATTAAATGCATATATCTGCTGATATGGAGATGTTTTAGGAAGGAAACACTGCAAATTAATGTGTTTGTTTTACATTTGATACATTGATTCATGTGCTCTCTCTACCTCTCACTCTCTCTATCTCTCACACACACCCACAAACACACAATAGCAGTTCAACAAACAGATATTATATATCAACATTTTGTTTTTTAAAACTGCCTCTGAGACCACGAACCTGAGGCCCCAATAAACAGACTGATCACGTGATCCTCCACTGCCCTCCTCATCTTATCAGTGTGTGTGTTTGTGTGTGTGTGCACATGCCTCCTGCCTTCTGGTCTATTGATGAGCATCAGCGATGAGTGAGTTAGGCTGCATTAGCCGTGATGCGTGGCGTCTGAGCTTTGACGCCAGTCACGCTGCACCAAAGACTGTTCTCTCTCCAGGTCCCAGACAACGTCCTCGCGCAGCCGCAGCCAGAGGAACAGGACACAACGTACACTCATAAGAGCTCAGTTCATCAGAATCGGATCCATTTATTAGAGATGAAGGGGTTCTAGGAAGCATACAGCCATGACTAGATCAGGCTTAGGGTCACACCCCTTCAGGGAGAGAAATCTACTAAATCAACATTCCTCAGAAGCGGTTCAGTATTGAGTTTTACAGCAACTCTTAAGGCAACACAGGAAACAACGGGGGAATTCTGTCGAGGCAGTTTTTAAAACGGGTAAAGATTTTCTGAAAAGGCGTTGAAAGTTTTCATGAGCATACCTGTGTTTGGTAGAAATGGAGACGTGTGAGAATTTTTAAATTTAAATTGGGTGTGCAAATGATCACAATAACGGACCAATAACGGACCAATTTCAATGTATCTGTTTTGTTTTTATTGACTTATGTCTATGCAGGGGTAATTATGCTATCTTAAACATTTTCATTGAATATTGATATTTTTGTAGTCAAATTTTCTATCGAAACAAAACCCTAATACGATGATTTAGGTAATAGAAGCAAAGAAAGAATAGCTGCGTGTCCGTACGTACTGCGTCAGGATTGTGCGGCTGCGCTCAGCGTGTTTAAGTTTAGGCTAAACTTAAAGGATGCAATCCTCTACAACCAGGTTAGCTTTAGTTGGCTAATGACCATTACTAACTTATCCCCGCGCGCACGGGTCATTGACAATTTAAGAGATGAGAGCGAGACCGTCACGGCGATTAGGGGTGCCATGGCAACCTCTCATCCCGCGCTGGCCTCCATTACGCGCCAGTTCCGCCCTTACGCCGGAGCATATGGAATAATTGGTGTGTTATTGGTCTCCCGGGGGAATAGGCATGTGTGGCGCGAGGGGTTCCTAATTGGATTTATTTGTTTTGATGTGTTTTAGAGGCGTTAACGAACGAGACTCCCTAACTCCCCCTTCCGCTATCTTTCTCTCTCTCAATCTCTCTCTCTCTCTTACACACACACACACCCCCCACACACTAAAACGGTTCACTGGTGCGCATTCATGTGGTTCAATGAGTTACAAATGTTCACCCAGAACTGACCGTTTTATGGACTTAAACTGCTCATAAGTCTCAGGACGTCTTGATGTTGGAGCAAATGTGATTCCTAAATAGTTTTACAGGCCGCATATGCAACTGGTTTGTGTATTTGATGTGTAGTCCGGCTCAGCTGTGTCAGTCAGTGGTTAGGTGCAGAGCCTCAGTCTTCAGAGCGCGCACAGCGCACGTACATCTCAATACAGGCTTCTGTTGTGTCTCCTTCACAAGGGGAGCGCGCCCGGCCCAGCGCGGCCCGTTTGTGATTTCATTTTAATAAGGTCAGTAATAATCGCGCGAGCCAGCCGAGTAGAAAACAGTTCCCGCGGGGCCCATTGAGAGGCGCGATGCGCGAGGCCCCTGAGGTGCCACGAGCTGACCCGCGAGCTTCACAAACAATCTGATCATGCAGCTTTGCGGCCGCTGTCTCTTGTCTCGCGGGACCCGGCTCGGCACGCCAGGCGCTCAGCCCCATTGTCAGCGGTGGCGTTAATAAAATTGTCCCTCCTGCAGGCGAGGCATGTTAGGAAATTAATTTTATCTAATTATACTGATGTCACCGCCGCCTTTCAGAGCGTAATTAAAATTTGACCTGCGAGTTTCCGCTTTCTTTCTTCGCTGGAGAGAAAAAAACAGGAATTGGATTAAGTAAATCAAGTGTTTTGGCGGCTGATTGTGTCTCTCCTCCGGTGTGTGTTCAGTTGCCTCGGCTGATACGGTTATTTGTGTGTCTCCCGCAGCGAACTGTGCAGAAGAATGCCAAGTATGTGTGTCTGGCCAGTAAAAACTGCCCGGTGGACAAGAGGAGACGTAACCGCTGCCAGTACTGTCGCTTCCAGAAGTGCCTCAGCGTTGGCATGGTGAAGGAAGGTAACTTAACATCCACCAGCACGCCATCACTCACATGTGTAGCTTATATCCTGTACAACCCCCCAACCTCTTAATCAAGTCAATTTGACTGACCCACTGATATCCATGGTGACAGCTTTGTGTATATCTGTAATCAGAGTCTAATTGCCCGGTAATGGCCTGGCCTATTGCACAGTCACACAGGTGGTCCAATACAACACTCCACAAAGTCACTGATAGTTCAACTCATTCTCACTGGAGCTGATCCTTATTCATCACCCCAACACCACTGTTTACTGGTGGTGATGGGTGTGCTGGTCAAGGACCGGGCCTGGGTCTGGTGCTACATCCACCAGTGCTGGTGTTCAACAGTGCTGGTGTTCACCAGTGCTGGACCAGTGTCTAGGGGACAAGTTGTCTGAAGCAGTTACAGACTGCAGCTCACTTAGTTGCTGCTGCTGTATTCAGTCCTATGACCGTGTCTCTGTCTGTCACACACTGATGTCCTCTCTCACTCTATGCTCTCACATTAAGTGATTCACTGCTCAGAGACATGGACACTCCACTGCCCTCTGCTGGTCACAGAGAGAGACAACTCAGGGATATTAGATCAGAGATGTGGATCTGAGATGTGGATCTAAGATGTGGAACTTTTGTATCTGTCTTAAGAGTGGATCACTCTAGTGGTTTCAGTGTTCAGTGTTCACTTCTCTCCTGACCTCCCTCTCTATCCCTGGGTCTCTCTTATTTTCATTGTCTCTCTCTCTCTTGTCTGGTGATGGATTCTGATCTCTCTTTCTCCTCTCTCTTCTCAGTGGTGCGCACTGATAACCTGAAGGGGCGTCGCGGCCGCCTGCCCTCCAAACCAAAGAGCCCCCTGCAGACCGAGTCATCCCCCCCGTCCCCCCCCCCTCAGCCTACTCTCTGCCCTGCTCAGGGCCTACTCCCACTGCACCCCCCGTGAGCTCGACTACAGCCAGGTAAGGCTCACCCTCCCGCTCACAAGACCACCGTGGTGCTCTGAGACCCAGGGAGCTGGAGAGGATGGAGTGTCTATCGAAACGTATCTCTCTCTCTCTTTCTGTCTTTCTCTCTTTCTACCTGCCTTTTTCTTTCCCTATCTCTCCTCTCTCTCTTTCTCTGTCTATCTCTCTTCCTATCTCTTTCTCTCTCTGTTTCTCTCTCTCCTGTTTGGGGATGCGTTAGACGTGTTTGTGTCTTCAGTGTTTTTCAGTTTTTATTTTTATTGATGTATTGTTGTGTTATCTGGACCATGTGATACGGAGCATTGTGTTAGGGTTATATGTGAGAAGGATCATAGTGTAGTGTCCAGTAATACAGGTGTGTTAAAACTCTCTCCTTTCTCTTTCTGTCTTTGTTTTTCTATCTATCTCTCTCTTTTTCTATCTATATCTCTCTTTCTCCATATCCCATAGTTCAGTGCAGCGGATCCTCCCTCCTCTTTGTCGGACGCCCAGCACATCCAGCTCTTTTATAGGCTTCTCACTGCCTCCATGGATACCACACGTTGCTGGGCTGACCGGCTTCCGGGCTTCTCCGAGCTCAACCGCGACGACCAGAACCTGCTCATAGACTCCGCCTTCCTGGAGTTGTTCGTGCTGCGATTGGCTCACAGGTAATGTTGCCATAACTACGTGGTGATGATCTTGACATATGTTCATAACACTGTGGTGATGTCCGTGAGTTTCACCATGTCACTGTGCAAACATGTCAATGAAGGGTCTAGACTCGAGGTCTACTGGTCTACAGGTCTACAGGTCTACTGCTCTACAGGGCTACAGGGCTACAGGGCTGAGGTAGTGTGGTAGTGAGGTAGTGTGGTAGTGAGGTAGTGTGGTAGTGAGGTAGTGAAGTAGTGAGGTAGTGTCGTAGTGAGGTAGTGAGGCAGTGAGGTAGTGTGGTAGTGAGGTAGTGTGGTAGTGAGGTAGTGAGGTAGTGAGGTAGTATGGTAGTAAGGTAGTAAGGTAGTGTGGTAGTGAAGTAGTGTGGTAGTGAGGTAGTGTGGTAGTGAGGTAGTGAGGTAGTGAGGTAGTGTGGTAGTGTGGTAGTAAGGTAGTGTGGTAGTGAGGTAGTGTGGTAGTGAAGTAGTGAAGTAGTGAAGTAGTGAGGTAGTGTGGTAGTGTCGTAGTGAGGTAGTGAGGCAGTGAGGTAGTGTGGTAGTGAGGTAGTGTGGTAGTGAGGTAGTGAGGTAGTGAGGTAGTATGGTAGTAAGGGAGTAAGGTAGTGTGGTAGTGAAGTAGTGTGGTAGTGAGGTAGTGTGGTAGTGGGGCAGTGAGGTAGTAAAGTAGTAAGGTAGTGAGGTAGTGTGGTAGTGAGGTAATGAGATAGTGAGGTAGTGTGGTAGTAAGGTAGTGAGGTAGTGTGGTAGTGAGGCAGTAAGGTAGTGAGATAGTGTGGTAGTGAGGTAGGGAGGCAGTGTGGTAGTTTGGTAGGGAGGTAGTGTGGTAGTGTGGTAGTTTGGTAGGGAGGTAGTGTGGTAGTTAGGTAGTGTGGTAGTGTGGTAGTGAGGTAGGGAGGCAGTGTGGTAGTTTGGTAGGGAGGTAGTGAGGTAGTGTCGTAGTGTCGTAGTGAGGTAGTGTGGTAGTGTGGTAGTGTGGTAGTAAGGTAGTAAGGTAGTGTGGCAGTGAGGTAGTGTGGTAGTGAGGTAGTGAAGTAGTGAAGTTGTGAAGTAGTGAGGTAGTGTGGTAGTGTCGTAGTGTCGTAGTGAGGTAGTGAGGTAGTATGGTAGTAAGGTGGTAAGGTAGTGTGGTAGTGAAGTAGTGTGGTAGTGAGGTAGTGTGGTAGTGTCGTAGTGAGGTAGTGAGGTAGTGAGGTAGTGCGATAGTGTGGTAGTAAGGTAGTGTGGTAGTGAGGTAGTGTGGTAGTGAGGTAGTGAAGTAGTGAGGTAGTGTGGTAGTGTCGTAGTGAGGTAGTGAGGCAGTGAGGTAGTGTGGTAGTGAGGTAGTGTGGTAGTGAGGTAGTGAGGTAGTGAGGTAGTATGGTAGTAAGGTAGTAAGGTAGTGTGGTAGTGAAGTAGTGTGGTAGTGAGGTAGTGTGGTAGTGAGGTAGTGAGGTAGTGTGGTAGTGTGGTAGTAAGGTAGTGTGGTAGTGAGGTAGTGAGGTAGTGTGGTAGTGAAGTAGTGAAGTAGTGAAGTAGTGAGGTAGTGTGGTAGTGTCGTAGTGAGGCAGTGAGGTAGTATGGTAGTAAGGTAGTAAGGTAGTGTGGTAGTGAAGTAGTGTGGTAGTGAGGTAGTGTGGTAGTGGGGCAGTGAGGTAGTAAGGTAGTAAGGTAGTGAGGTAGTGAGGTAGTGTGGTAGTGAGGTAATGAGATAGTGAGGTAGTGTGGTAGTAAGGTAGTGAGGTAGTGTGGTAGTGAGGCAGTAAGGTAGTGAGATAGTGTGGTAGTGAGGTAGGGAGGCAGTGTGGTAGTTTGGTAGGGAGGTAGTGTGGTAGTTTGGTAGGGAGGTAGTGTGGTAGTTAGGTAGTGTGGTAGTGTGGTAGTGAGGTAGGGAGGCAGTGTGGTAGTTTGGTAGGGAGGTAGTGAGGTAGTGAGGTAGTGTCGTAGTGTCGTAGTGAGGTAGTGAGGTAGTGTGGTAGTGTGGTAGTAAGGTAGTAAGGTAGTGTGGCAGTGAGGTAGTGTGGTAGTGAGGTAGTGAAGTAGTGAAGTTGTGAAGTAGTGAGGTAGTGTCGTAGTGTCGTAGTGAGGTAGTGAGGTAGTGAGGTAGTATGGTAGTAAGGTGGTAAGGTAGTGTGGTAGTGAAGTAGTGTGGTAGTGAGGTAGTGTGGTAGTGTCGTAGTGAGGTAGTGAGGTAGTGTGGTAGTGTGGTAGTGTGGTAGTAAGGTAGTGTGGTAGTGAGGTAGTGTGGTAGTGAGGTAGTGAAGTAGTGAGGTCGTGTGGTAGTGTCGTAGTGAGGTAGTGAGGCAGTGAGGTAGTGTGGTAGTGAGGTAGTGTGGTAGTGAAGTAGTGTGGTAGTGAGGTAGTGTGGTAGTGGGGCAGTGAGGTAGTAAGGTAGTAAGGTAGTGAGGTAGTGAGGTAGTGTGGTAGTGAGGTAATGAGATAGTGAGGTAGTGTGGTAGTAAGGTAGTGAGGTAGTGTGGTAGTGAGGCAGTAAGGTAGTGAGATAGTGTGGTAGTGAGGTAGGGAGGCAGTGTGGTAGTTTGGTAGGGAGGTAGTGTGGTAGTGTGGTAGTTTGGTAGGGAGGTAGTGTGGTAGTTAGGTAGTGTGGTAGTGTGGTAGTGAGGTAGGGAGGCAGTGTGGTAGTTTGGTAGGGAGGTAGTGTGGTAGTGAGGTAGTGAGGTAGTGTCGTAGTGAGGTAGTGAGGTAGTGTGATAGTGTGGTAGTGTGGTAGTGTGGTAGTAAGGTAGTAAGGTAGTGTGGCAGTGAGGTAGTGTGGTAGTGAGGTAGTGAAGTAGTGAAGTAGTGAAGTAGTGAAGTAGTGAGGTAGTGTGGTAGTGTCGTAGTGTGGTAGTGTCGTAGTGAGGTAGTGAGGCAGTGAGGTAGTGAGGTAGTGAGGTAGTGTGGTAGTGAGGTACTGAGGTAGTTTGGTAGTGAGGTAGTATGGTAGTGTGGTAGTGAAGTAGTGTGGTAGTGAGGTAGTGTGGTAGTGGGGCAGTGAGGTAGTAAGGTAGTAAGGTAGTGAGGTAGTGAGGTAGTGTGGTAGTGAGGTAATGAGATAGTGAGGTAGTGTGGTAGTAAGGTAGTGAGGTAGTGTGGTAGTGAGGCAGTAAGGTAGTGAGATAGTGTGGTAGTGAGGTAGGGAGGCAGTGTGGTAGTTTGGTAGGGAGGTAGTGTGGTAGTGTGGTAGTTTGGTAGGGAGGTAGTGTGGTAGTTAGGTAGTGTGGTAGTGAGGTAGGGAGGCAGTGTGGTAGTTTGGTAGGGAGGTAGTGTGGTAGTGTGGTAGTGTGGTAGTTTGGTAGGGAGGTAGTGTGGTAGTTAGGTAGTGTGGTAGTGTGGTAGTGAGGTAGTGGGGTAGTGTGGTAGTGTGGTAGTAAGGTAGTGAGGTAGTGTGGTAGAAAGGTAGTGTGGTAGTGAGGTAGTAAGGTAGTGAGGTAGTGTGGTAGTAAGGTAGTGTGGTAGAAAGGTAGTGTGGTAGAAAGGTAGTGTGGTAGTAAGGTAGTGTGGTAGTGAGGTAGTGAGGTAGTGAGGTAGTGTGGTAGTGTGGTAGTGAGGTAGTGTGATAGTGTGTTACTGTGTTAGTGTGGTAGTAAGGTAGTGTGGTAGTGTGGTAGTAAGGTAGTGAGGTAGTGTGGTAGTGTGGTAGTGAGGTAGGGAAGCAGTGTGGTAGTTTGGTAGGGAGGTAGGGAGGTAGTGTGGTAGTTTGGTAGGGAGGTAGTGTGGTAGTTAGGTAGTGTGGTAGTGAGGTAGTGAGGTAGTGTGGTAGTGTGGTAGTAAGGTAGTGAGGTAGTGAGGTAGAAAGGTAGTGTGGTAGTGTGGTAGTGTGGTAGTGAGGTAGTAAGGTAGTGAGGTAGTGTGGTGTAAGGTAGTGTGGTAGTGTGGTAGAAAGGTAGTGTGGTAGTGTGGTAGTGTGGTAGTGTGGTAGTGAGGTAGTGTGGTAGTGTGGTAGTAAGGTAGTGAGGTCGTGTGGTAGTGTGTTAGTGTGTTAGTGTGGTAGTAAGGTAGTGTGGTAGTGTGGTAGTAAGGTAGTGTGGTAGTAAGGTAGTGTGGTAGTGTGGTAGTAAGGTAGTGAGGTAGTGAGGTAGTAAGGTAGTGTGGTAGTGAGGTAGTGTGGTAGAAAGGTGGTGTGGTAGTGTGGTAGTAAGGTAGTGAGGTAGTAAGGAAGTGAGGTAGTGAGGTAGTGTGGTAGTAAGGTAGTGAGGTAGTGTGGTAGTAAGGTAGTGTGGTAGTGTGGTAGTAAGGTAGTGTGGTAGTGTGGTAGTGTGGTAGTGTGTTAGTAAGGTAGTGTGGTAGTGTGGTAGTCTGTTAGTAAGGTAGTGTGTGCATGTGTATGACTGTCCGCCCAGAGCAGTAGGAGTGAACTGACTAATTATCATATCAACAGGATTATGAATTATGAGTCCAACACCACGACAGTGGCAACACCCACAAACATCCGTCAGTTTTCTGTTATTAGTCTGTTATCTGACGCACAGTGATGGATGTGTGTGTGTTTGTGTGTGTTTGTGTGTTTGGGTTTGAGAGATGTGTTGGTTTAAGCATGATGCGGCAAGTAAAGTGACTGTAATATAAAATAATGAATGAATCCTGTGTGATGAGTCGTGATCCTAGAGAGATCATGGATTAGGGTTAGGGTTAGTTCATGTGATGTAGGAACTGCACCAAGCCCTTCAGCCATTCTGTGTCTGTGTGTAAGGTAGTGTACATTTTCATTTGTGTTTGTGTGTACGAAAAGGAGAGCCACAGAGAGAGAAAGAGAGAAGAGAAAGTGAAAAAAGAGAAGATACAGAAAGAGAGAAGAGAGAGTGAAAAAAGAAAGAGAAGATACAGAAAGAGAGAAGAGAGAGTGAAAGCGAGAGAGACACATGAAAGACAGTGAGAGAGCAGCCGTGGAGAGATGGGATGGATACCTGCCGGGCTGTTGTCAGCAACCCCAGAGCCGTCTGGGCTGCCGGGTTGCCAAGGGTTACCGGGCTGACCCTCTAGGGCATGTGCTCGGGTAAATTTATGGGATGGAGAGGAGGGGTTACAAGCCATCGTCTAGGGAACCAACGCAGACACACACAAAAACACTTGCAGACAAACACAGTGTGGTGTGGAACAACGTTCCCTGGTGCCCAGCCTGGAGCGCAGGTGCAGGGTGGGTAGGGGTGGGTGGTGGCAACTCATCCCCACCAGGGGGCACCAGCCTGGGCTCCTGACTCACTCTAGGCTGGGGACTCACAGAGGCCTCTGTCCAACACACACACTCATGCACGCAAACACCCACCAAATCCCTCACCTCAGTATCAGCCAAACTCCCACAGCACTGGATAAATCACATCAACACTCTCAGAGCAGTGTTCTACCTTCTGACTCTTCCTACAAACACACAAACACATATACACACTCACACACATACACACACACACACTACACACAAACATACGCACACCCACATACACGCACACACTCACACCAGTACAGTGACTGAAGTTGTGGCTTTGTTTTGACCCTCGGCTGAACTCTGATTCTTTTAGGTTAATGTGTTTGTGTGTGGGCTGATGACAGTGTTTGTGTAACAAAGAGAGAGAGAGACAGCATGTGAGGGTGTGTGTTCAGAGAGAGAGAGACAGCATGTGAGGGTGTGTGTTCAGAGAGAGAGAGACAGCATGTGAGGGTGTGTGTTCAGAGAGAGAGAGACAGCATGTGAGGGTGTGTGTTCAGAGAGAGAGAGACAGCATGTGAGGGTGTGTGTTCAGAGAGAGAGTGACAGCATGTGAGGGTGTGTGTTCAGAGAGAGAGAGAGAGAGAGAGAGACAGCATGTGAGTGTGTGTGTTCAGAGAAAGAGAGAGAGAGAGACAGCATGTGAGTGTGTGTGTTCAGAGAGAGAGAGAGAGAGAGAGAGAGAGAGACAGCATGTGAGTGTGTGTGTTCAGAGAGAGAGAGAGGGAGACACCATGTGAGTGTGTGTGTTCAGAGAGAGAGAGAGAGAGAGAGAGAGACAGCATGTGAGTGTGTGTGTTCAGAGAAAGAGAGAGAGAGACACCATGTGAGTGTGTGTGTTCAGAGAGAGAGAGAGAGAGAGAGGGAGACACCATGTGAGTGTGTGTGTTCAGAGAGAGAGAGAGAGAGAGAGAGAGAGAGAGAGAGAGAGAGAGAGACAGCATGTGAGTGTGTGTGTTCAGAGAGAGAGAGAGAGAGAGAGCATGTGAGTGTGTGTGTTCAGAGAGAGTGCAGCATATTTGCCTCGGCCGTCGAAGCTGGCATTGCAGTTTGTGCTCCGTTTTCAAACGGTTTCCGTGGTTATTGGTCAATTACCGTGGTGACGGTGTAGTCAAGGGAGAACGAAATGTGTGGCAGAAATCCAGCAGTGAGTGATGTTTGTTTCCATCTGTCCATCCTGAGTGTGTGTGTATCCATGTGTGCATGAGTGTGTGTGTGGGTGTGTGTGTGAGTGAGTAAGTCATGGTACATCTCTCTGTAAGGTCTGCTGGTGCTCGGGGGTTTACAGAGTTGCTGTTTCTCCAGCACACTTTCATCCTTCCATTCTGCCATTTCTTCTCGAGACCCATTCCTCTCTCAATCTTTCTCTAGTGCCTTCTCCTTCTCCTCCATCCATCCCTTTCTTCCCCCTTAGCTCTGCCTCTCCTCTCCTTCCCTCCAAACCTTCTGCCACTGGGACACCCTCTTTCCTCAACTAGCCTGTTCTGATAAAAAACGAAAGTATAAGTGTGTGCGTGTGTGTGTGTGTGCGTTAAGAGGGGTTGTAGTCCCTCTTAAGCTGTAATGAGGATAATTAGACACACAGTATTTCATCTCCCTCTCATAACTGCTAAACCGACAGAGAGCAAACGTTTGTACAGACTGTAATCTAAGGCTCCCCCTCTTTCTCCCCCCCCTCTCTCTCTCTTGCTTCCCCACTCTCACTCCGTCACTCTCACTCACATTGTTCTATTCTTGAATGTCTCTCTCCCTCCTCTTCTCCCCCCTTCTCCTCTCCTCTCATGCCCTCCTGCCTTCCTCCTTTCCTGCCCTCCTCTCCTCCTCTCCTGCCCCCCTCCTCTCGTCTCCTGCCTTCCTCTTCCTCTCCTTTCCTGCCTGCCTTCCTCTTCCCCTCTCCTGCCTTCCTCCTGCCCTCCTCCTCTCCTCTCCTGCCCTCCACTCCTCTCCTGCCCTCCTCCTCTCCTGCCCTCCTCTCCTGCCCTCCTCCTCCTCCTCTCCTGCCCTCCTCCTCCTCCTCTCCTGCCCTCCTCCTCCTCCTCTCCTCTCCTGCCCTCCTCTCCTGCCCTCCTCCTCTCCTCTCCTGCCCTCCTCTCCTCTCCTGCCCTCCTCCTCCTCCTCTCCTCTCCTGCCTTGCTCCTCTCCTCTCCTGCCTTGCTCCTCTCCTCTCCTGCCTTGCTCCTCTCCTGCCTTGCTCCTCTGCTCTCCTGCCCTCCTCCTCCTCTCCTGCCCTCCTCCTCTCCTCTCCGCCCTCCTCCTCCTCTCCTGCCCTCCTCCTCTCCTCTCCTCTCCGCCCTCCTCCTCCTCTCCTGCCTTCCTCCTCCTCCTCTCTTCTCCTCTCCGCCCTCCTCTCCTCTCCTGCCCTCCTCCTCCTCCTCTCCTCTCCTGCCTTGCTCCTCTCCTGCCCTCCTCCTCTCTCTTCTCTCTGTGGTGGATCCATCAGCCTTCTGCAGGATTTTTTATATGAAGGAAGCAGTGCTCGTCTGTCAATAATAAAGAACATGCATCCCTCCCTCCTTCCTTCTCTTTCCCTTTGTCTCTCTTTCTCTCCCCTCTTGTTCCCCCTCTCTCTCCTTCTCCCCCCCTCTCCTCCTCTCCCTCTGTGGGGAAGAGCCATGGCTGTGTGTCGTGAGTAAATGATAGTTAAATTCATCTAAGAGGCTTTTTCATATCCTCATTAGGGGTCTGTGTTTCCACTGTGAACCACAGCCCAGGCACATTAAAGCCTCACCTAAACACACACACACACATACACATACACACACACATATGCATTCACACACACATATACACACATATCCACACACACACTACACCAACACATACATTCACGCATACACGCACACACACAGACATGCCCACATCTATGCACACACATAAGAAACACACAATCGCAGAGCAGCAGCCATCTGTGATTCTGGAACTGGCTCTGAAGAACTCCCAGAGGTTAGGAGCAGTAAAGAGCTCTCACAGGAGAGGGGCTTTCTTACTTTGTGGCGTCAACACAGCTTGACTCCTGTGGGATCTAGATGAGACCTACATTCAATCACACACACACACACTGCTGTACTGCTGCAGCTGCCGCACACACACACCCCGGCCCTCTGCCCTAACCCTTCACCTTCCCCCACATCACCACAACCAAACAGGAATGTTTTAAAATGCTATAATTTGGAAAACGCAAGCTGCATGCCTGCGTTTGATGTGCAGTGTGTGTTTAATGTGTTGTGTGCATGTGTGTGTCTGGGTATGTCTGTGTGTGTGTCTGGGTATGTCCGTGTGTGTGTCTGGGTATGTCTGTGTGTGTGTCTGGGTATGTCCGTGTGTGTGTCTGGGTATGTCTGTGTGTGTGTCTGGGTATGTCCGTGTGTGTGTCTGGGTATGTCCGTGTGTGTGTCTGGGTATGTCTGTGTGTGTGTCTGGGTATGTCCGTGTGTGTGTCTGGGTATGTCCGTGTGTGTGTCTGGGTATGTCTGTGTGTGTGTCTGGGTATGTCCGTGTGTGTGTCTGGGTATGTCTGTGTGTGTGTCTGGGTATGTCTGTGTGTGTGTCTGGGTATGTCTGTGTGTGTGTCTGGGTATGTCTGTGTGTGTGTGCTGCCACTGTTTCTCATTTTACTAATTGTTTACGTGCTTACTGTGAATCAAATATAGAGCCTGTTTTAGTCCAGATTCATCCTCCATCAGGACTTACTGTCCTCCTCTTCCTGTCCTCTCTTCCTGTCTTCCTCTTCCTGTCCTCTTCTTCCTGTCCTCTTCTTCCTGTCTTCCTCTTCCTGTCCTCCTCTTCCTGTCCTCCTCTTCCTGTCTTCCTCTTCCTGTCTTCCTCTTCTTGTCTTCCTGTCTTCCTCTTCCTGTCCTCCTCTTCCTGTCTTCCTCTTCCTGTCTTCTTCTTCCTGTCCTCCTCTTCCTGTCTTCCTCTTCCTGTCTTCCTCTTCCTGTCTTCTTTTTCCTGTCCTCCTCTTCTGTATTGTGGATTGAATTTGAAGCCCACTGACATCCACTTGAATCCACAAATGTTACAACGGAAACAATTCCATCTATCTGGTATGTCCAGATTTAATCTACAATCTAGATTTTTTACTCATTTGTCTCCCTCTCTTATTCCCTCCCTCCCTCCCTCCCTCAGGTCCATGTTGACTGAGGATAAGTTGGTGTTCTGTAACGGCTTGGTGCTGCACAGGTTCCAGTGCCTTCGTGGGTTTGGAGAGTGGTTGGACTCCATCAGAGACTTGTCCTCCCACCTCCAGAGCCTCAACCTGGACGGCTCGGCCTTTGCCTGCCTGGCGGCGCTGGTGCTGCTTACAGGTAGGAAGCTCCACACACCACCCTGGAGCTGGACTTGGTTAACTGTACATTCACACCGTGCTGTCATAGACTGAGAATCACATGGTGAAACGATACGTTTGAGGCTCCTTAACCTGGAATTGGACCATCCTGGGTCCACATCTGCTCCTGATGTTGTCCTTGAACACACACACACACCTACACACACTCATACGGTCACACTCACACACCTTTGTCGTGTAGGTACACCTGATATCCAACTACATCTGCTGCACAGGCTGAACACCTGTCTTTTTAATCAGTTTGTAGTAAGTGTGAACAGCATGTGTGTGTACACGTGTGTGTGTGTGATACATGGTTGTTAAGTGATTGGCAGGTGTTTGCTGGTGAAAAAAAGGAGCAGAGCAGAAATAGATAATCTAATATAATTCACCAATTGAGACAATTTTCCCTTTTTTGAGCACAGACTCAGAGGTTAGGTAATATCAAACGAACCATCCACTCCTTCCCATGCCTACACCTCACCTCCCTCGTTCCCCCCGTCCTCTCCTCCTGTCCCCTCCCCCCTCCTGACCCCCACTCCCTCCAACCCTCCCTGGGGAAGCACTTAACTCCGTGCCGGATCGACCGGCCCACCGTCGAGCCCAGCTCCAGAATGGCGTCCGCGCTGTTCTCAGTGGCATTCTGCCACCTCGGCACAGCACACACTGCCACTGTAGAACCGCCAGAGCCACACAGCCATCGACCGTGCCAGAGTGGCCTCTGCAGAAAGACAGCCATCGATCCCTCCCCAGGACCTCTCGCTCTCACAGAGAGAGGAGGGATAGAGAGGCGTGAGAGAGAGAAAGAGAGCGAGCATAAGAGGCGTGAAATCTGAAGTGAAAGGGGAGGATGTAGAGACATGGCCACCCCAGACATAGAACAGACAAAAGAGTCACATAAACAAACAATAAATAAGCTCGGTGATAATAGACGCCTCAAACCGAGAGTTTCAACCCCTGTAGTACATACATGTGCACAGGGGACACGTCCCAACACACCATGCAAACACACACACATCTTGACACACACACCCTGCAAACACACACACATCTTGACACACACACCCTGCAAACACACACATCTTACACACACACAGACTCACTCAGAAATACCTTTGGTTGTCATGACAGCAGGAGTCTCGTGTTTGTATCACACTAATGAAATAAAACTTCAAAATGTGAAATTAGAAAAAAGTCCTGCTGGATAAAGAGGAAAGAACACATGATCACATCTCTGTCTTTCATACACACGCTGTTGGTGTGTGCATGGGTGCGTTTGCGTGTGTGTCGTTATTACATTTACATTTAGTCATTTAGCAGATGCTCTTATCCAGAGCGACTTACAGTAAGTACAGGGACATTCCCCCGAGGCAAGTAGGGTGAAGTGCCTTGCCCAAGGACACAGCGTCATTTGGCACTGCCGGGAATCGAACCAGCAACCTTCGGATTACTAGACCAATTCCCTAACCGCTCAGCCACCTTTTGTGTGTGTGTGTGTGTGTGTGTGTGCTTATGTGTGTGTGTGTGCTTGTGTGTGTGTGTGTGATGGCAGAACACCCTGTACTAAACACAATGAGTTAGTGTGACATTAGTGACCCTCACCACAGTCTGCTGAGGGGGCCAACAGGGTTGCTATGGGCAGCTGAGTGTTTATGTTTGTGTGTCTAATCTCATTGGCTGCTCATAGTCCAGAATAACCAGCTAATTGTAGAGCACTTGTGTTTATGTCAACCTCTTAAAAGAGATTGAATATTTGTGTTTGTGTGTGTAGTTTTTGTATGTGAGCATGTGGTTGTGTTTATGTCTGTGTGAGAGTGTGTGTGTGTGCAGGACTGTGTGTGGGTGTGTGACTACACTGGGTCTTATTGGGTTAAGGTGTTTATTGATCTGAAGTGAGCGAGAGAGGTTAAAGCCTGTTCAGAACACAAGCCATACAAACTAATGAGACGGAATACAATATAAAATAAGAGGCTATTTCAGCTGGGCTAGCTGGGATCTCTGTCTGCCTGTACCTTGTTTCCTGTTTGTGAACATCTCTATTTTTACTTTATTTCTCCCTCCCTCCCTCCCTCCCTCCCTCCCTCCCTCCCTCCCTCTCTCTCTCTCTCTCTCTCTCTACAGAGCAGGTGCCTGGTCTGAAGGACTCCAAGCGTGTTGAGGAGCTGCAGAATAAGGTGGTCTGTTGCCTTAGAGACCACCTGGGCTTTGGCCCCTCCTCTTCATCTAAAGCCACACCCCCTCTCAGCCGTGTGCTGGGCTTGAAGGCGGAGCTTCGCTCCCAGAGGACCCAGGGCCTCCAGCGCATCTTCTACCTGAAGCTGGAGGATCTTGTCCCGCCCCCTCCCCTTATTGACAGGTTCTTGGACACTTTGCCCTACTGACGCTGGCTGCTCTGCCACCACCTGTAAACGCACACGTCCTGTTTGAGCCTTGTTGCCAGGAGCGCACAGACGCCTCCAGACTGAAGGTACTCACGACCTCTGATCTGCACAGAGCCAGGACAGCCAAACGGAATGCTTTCACACGAAAGGGCAACCAATCAAAGATGCTTTTCACTCAAAAAGACAACCTATCAGATTGCTTTTCACACAGACTTAATAAAATGCTTTACCAATTCTTTTTATATTTCATCCTTTGATTTTTGTTTTCTATTTGAGGGAGGACATCTGAGGAAGAAAAAAAAGATACAACTGAAAAGTTACCAAAAAAAAATCCCTCTCCTCCCTCCGTCTGTGTTAAGTCTCATTTCACTTTGAGGAAGATTACAGTGTTTGTGAAGCCGGTGGGTGGCTGAGCGCTGGCCTGCTTCTCTGCTCTGTGGATCATGAGGGCAGGCGGGGCCTGGATCAGACAGCTGCACAGACCCCGCTGGGTCCTCCACGCTCTCCTGTATACAGGAAGGAAGGGGATGTTTTCTAATTGAATTGTATTGTCAGCAAATGGCCACGTTCAGCATGAACATGTTAAAAACACAGCAGTACACGAAGTGTGTTTGTGAGCGTAGACACACGATGGACAGAACACATGAAATCACAGAATAAACACGTTGGAGTGATCAATGCTCTGGTATCTAAGTGCAATTTCTTAAGTGTTGTCTTATTAAACAAGGAAAAAGGTTTAATTTCAAACTCTAAATTATGTAAATACTAAGAATGGAACTCAGAGAAAGACAGTCTGCCCAGAGACACAGTCTGCCAAGAGAGACAAAGTCTGCCCAGAGACACAGTCTGCCCAGAGAGAGATAGTCTGCCCAGAGAGACAGTCTGCCCACAGAGAGACAGTCTGCCCAGAGAGACAGTCTGCCCAGAGAGACAGTCTGTCCAGAGAGAGACAGTCTGTCCAGAGACACAGTCTGCCCAGAGACACAGTCTGCCCAGAGAGACAGTCTGCCCAGAGACACAGTCTGCCCAGAGAGAGACAGTCTGCCCAGAGACACAGTGTGCCCAGAGAGAGACAGTCTGCCCAGAGAGACAGTCTGCCCAGGCGTCCCAGACTTCAACCTGCTGTCTGTTTTTTTTGTCTTTAAGTCATTTTTAAATCAAGGTTTTGAGTAGAACTACGGAGGAATGAACGTGAGCATAATTTGGCTTTTAAAGCATGTGCTGTTCTCTGAGACGTGCATGAGGAAGAAGAGGAGGAAGAGGAGGCAGGTAGCTTGACACCAGAAGAAGACAGGCAAAACATTCCGCAGTCATGCTCTTTTTCTCTGTTTATATAGCAGAGGCCAAGTGAGGGTGTGGAGGATGTGGTACTGTGAGGGGCAGAATCCCATGCATGGTGTGTTGTAAGATGGACTATGCTGTCATGGCCTCCTGCTCTCACGGTCCTGTCTCATAGTGGCTCCAGGCCTTCACCACACACTAACACACTCACTGCAGCAGTTTCAAATAAGACTTAAGCAAATTCTAGAGTTATAAATATATATATATATATATATATATATACAAAACTAATATTTTGAAATGTTTTTAGCTTTTTCAAATATTGTGGTACAAGTTGTGCATTGTTTTTTGAAGAATAGAAACAAACAAAAAACAAATATTTTTCTTTAAAAAAATATTTTTCATTGTCTTCTTTGGTTTGAATTTACTGTTGGATAATTTGTCTTTCTCTTTGGTTCACTGGAGTTTTTGTTCAGCACTTTGAAATTATAAACTAAATCTGATTATTCTGACTGCGTCTGGTATTTTTCTTCCTCTTCTGCCGATGTGAGCCTGTGGGACTGGAGGTCTGTGTGGGGGTTTGCCTGTGTGTACGTGTGTGTGAGACAGAGCATGTGGGGGTCGGGGGGACCGCCACTTGACAGGTAGAGGGCCTCCTCCTCCCTGGGGAGCCCAGGCTCTTTGACAGAGGAGGGGAGGATTAGGAGGGTTAGGAGAGAAGACGGAGGGATGAGGAGGCAGGAAAGGGCCGCCTCATGTTAGCGTGAGGCCCAGATCAGCTTCCAGCCTCCTTAAACAGGATCGATCGCCATGGTGACATTTCACAGCACATGCCATCCATACTGTCACCGCCAGCACTCACTCAATCTCTCTCTCTCTCTCTCTCTCTCTGTCACGTACACACACCCGACCGTCTACAGCCCACAATCACTGTCACACTGTCATCAGTTACCTGTCTGTAAGTGTGTGTGTGTATGTGTGTAAGAATAAGTGCATGTGTGTGTGTGTGAGAAAGGATAATGTCCCTGTATCTCATCACCAGACAAGCTCTGACAGGAGACAAGGTGTGGAACTGATCAGATCCCAGGTGAAAGGACAAGCACAAGGATTGTATTGTCAGATTATTTGAATGTGTCTGTGTGCGTGTGTGTGTGTGAGAGAGAGAGAGAGAGAGAGAGAGAGAGAGAGAGAGAGAGAGAGAGAGAGAGAGAGAGAGAGAGAGAGAAAGAAAGATAGTGTTAATCCTCTATTTCTGGTGACATCATTGAGTGACGAGTAACATAACATCAACACACAGTAGAGAGCTCTATTTGAAGAGTGACACACACACACACACACTCACTCACGCGCACACACACACACACACACACACACACAGAAGGAGCTGTCAGTCTTTCCCACTCGATCGATTAGTGCTGACAGATAGCAGATACTCCCAGAGTCTTAATTAGACCTCTCATTTGAACACACACACACATAAACACACACACACATGAACACACACACACATAAACACACACACTACTTGGCGGGTGGCTGCGCAAGATTTATAACTATCTGTAGTGGAATAATACATCGCTTTGGTACTATTTCCACAAGTAGGCCTATGTGGTAAAACCTCACAACTGTTGGTACAAAACTCAAAGCAGATCATCAAAAAGTCCGTTTTTTCCAACATTTACATTTAGTCATTTAGCAGGCGCTCTTATCCAGAGCGACTTACAGTGAGTATAGGGACATTCTCCCCAAGGCAAGTAGGGTGAAGTACCTTGCCCGAGGACACAACGTCATGTGCACAGGCCGGGAATCGATCAGGCAACCTTCAGATTACTAGCCTGATTCCCTCACCGGTCAGCCACCTGACATGTAATCACATTTTCAATTGACACAGTACAATGCACAAAATACACAATCACTTTTTCACACCTAATCAGTGTGTAATCAAAGAAATACCTTTCAGATGAAGTAATTGTCTTTCAAAATGCATTGACCACGATACTTTTGATATGTTTCTCATCTAATTTTACGTAAATACATTTGACCAACACTTAAATCCAACTGATCTTAATGGTTAATCACTGAACCGTTTGGTAAACTATATATTTTCATTTCAGCAATAATCAGTATATCGATTTTGAGAACTACAGAAATAAAATGTGTTTTTGTACGAACATATAAATTAACCACACATGATGAATACTCGTTATTGCTACTTGATTTCAGATTGGGGTAACCACAAATGGTCATTAGATATACGTAAAAGTGGGGGTGTAAACACTGGCAATTTCTTTTACGTAACATGGAGCAGGATAGACAGCAGGGAATAGGAAGTTTGTGGACAAGGCATCCGTCAGAGAGGTGGGCATGGGCACCAACCGAGAGGTCAGAGAGGTGGGCATGGGCACCAACAGAGATGTCAGAGAGGTGGGCATGGGCACCAACAGAGAAGTCAGAGGTGGGCATGGGCACCAATAGAGAGGTCAGAGGGGTGGGCATGGGTACCAACAGAGAGGTCAGAGAGGTGGGCATGGGGCCTCTAAATGTTATGTTTTGTTCTCATTTAGTTACATTATAGAAAGCATACTTATGTTACAATTATATCTGAAAAAGAGTATGCAAACTACATGTAATTTGCCCAAATGATTGTAGACAATGTCTTCATTGATCCTTGACTTGATTACACATAGGATGGATATTCTGGAAATTATAGATTATTTAAATGTGAGTAATGTAAGTGTATTGCCTAATGTGAAACTGTAATCTGTGTCTTACATAGTACTGTAGCATATTACAGTAATTTCAGCACTTCTAAGGCCGATTTGAAACATGTATCTTGCATTGTTTGCTGTTGGATGAACTGATTGTTAAAAGTACTAAACTGAAAGAAGATCATACTGTTGTGTTTTGGTGATTAAACCAAATGTTCCCATTACATATTACAATAATCTTGTGTTTGAAACAATGATTAAGTGGACTGAAAGCATTCCATCAGGTTTTGAAAGAATGCCTAGCTGCGTTACAAGTGTAATCAGTTTGGATCTTTGTCCCAAGAGTTTTGAAAATGTACACCTTACTAGTACCAAATAGTAGCAAAGCAAATAAAAAAAACTTAAAGTGGAGATATGTTACTTTTGTAAATACAACAATAACAGAACAGAAATAGAGCAGTACAAGGCAAGCTTTAGATGGAAAAAAAGGACAAAGAGGACAAACAGAGGAAGGATGAGTGAAAACAGACTGTATCTGAGACTGGCTGGCTAGGGTTAGGACTGGATGGTTAAGGTTAGGACTGGATGGTTAGAGTTAAGACTGGATGGTTAGGGTTAGAACTGGATGGGTTAGGGTAAGGACTGGATGGTTAGGGTTAGGACTGGATGGTTAGGGTTAGGACTGGATGGGTTAGGGTTAGGACTGGATGGTTAGGGTTAGGACTGGATGGTTAGAGTTAGGACTGGATGGTTAGGGTTAGAACTGGATGGGTTAGGGTTAGGACTGGATGGTTAGGGTTAGGACTGGATGGTTAGGGTTAGGACTGGATGGGTTAGGGTTAGGACTGGATGGTTAGGGTTAGGACTGGATGCTCTTCCTCTGATGCTGAGGAGCACGTCCTGGACTAGGCACCTCGTCCTCACGCTGCATATGCACACACACACACGCACACACACACACGCTGCATGTGCGCGCACACACACACACACATATCTGAGACGTGGACCCACGTCCAAAAACACGCATGTTGTTTGATTGTTATGTGGGTGTTCAGTTTTTGGTGTCTGTTCTACTCCTCCTCCTCAGTCTGTGGCCAACCTCTGGGAGTCCCCCTCTGGGTGACACAGAACACACACACACACACAGCAGAACCATCTTCTAGGGTGTTCCCTTGAGAGACTGGGGTTTGAGGTTCAAACTGGGCTGTGAGACACTGTTCAAACTGGGCTGTGAGACACTGTTCAAACTGGGCTGTGAGACACTGTTCAAACTGGGCTGAGAGACACTGTTCAAACTGGGCTGTGAGACACTGTTCAAACTGGGCTGTGAGACACTGTTCAAACTGGGCTGTGAGAGACACTGTTCAAACTGGGCTGAGAGACACTGTTCAAACTGGGCTGTGAGACACTGTTCAAACTGGGCTGTGAGACACTGTTCAAACTGGGCAGTGAGACACTGTTCAAACTGGGCTGTGAGACACTGTTCAAACTGGGCTCTGAGAGACACTGTTCAAACTGGGCTGTGAGACACTGTTCAAACTGGGCTGTGAGACACTGTTCAAACTGGACCTGTGAGACACTGTTCAAACTGGGCCGAGAGACACTGTTCAAACTGGGCTGTGAGACACTGTTCAAACTGGGCTGTGAGACACTGTTCAAACTGGGCTGAGAGACACTGTTCAAACTGGCTGTGAGACACTGTTCAAACTGGGCTGTGAGACACTGTTCAAACTGGACTGTGAGACACTGTTCAAACTGGGCTGTGAGACACTGTTCTCACCATCCAGAGCAGAGAGCGAGTGCGGGGGTTAAATGTTAAAGGTAAAAGGTGACAAGGAGTTGGGCCCTGGGAGAGACAAAGAGAAAGGCGTGGCATATAGATTTTTTCCATCCGCACAATTCTCATCTCACAGAATAAACGGGGGAGGCTTGGCTAACCCCAATATCATCAACACTCACTCCAACACACACACACACACACACACAGTACTACTGAGAGACAAGCTCACACTCACACAAACACACACATACACAAACACACACATACACACCCAATCATTCACACACAATCATACACACACACATAAACACACGGGCTACGAGGACGGTTTCTCCCTGCTATATGGTCTTGGTTTCCATCCCTCTAATCAGGGCTCTCAAGACTCACGCATTTCAACCATTTCTCACGCTCTCATGCGACACCAGTATTTCTCACGCATTTCAACCATTTCTCACGCTGAGAGGTAAGGGATAACTTGTCCCACTACACAATTAATGGACGAGGCGCAGAAGTTGATAGTTGTCGGGAGAGAGAGAGAAAGAAAGAGAGAGAGAGAGAGAGAGAGAGAAAGAGAGAGAGAGAGAGAGAGATTCATACTGTCCTCTCATGGTCAATGTAATTTTGCTTGATATAGGATAGGATCGATGTTGTGTATTCATGCAGACAATATAGGGATATTACTTGGCAGATGCACGTTCAATGGTTGCTTTTAGAAAGAAAAGGAAATAAAATCCAATAACGTTTCCCTCGCTGTTAACAGTTGTGCATGTGCCAATACTAATAAAGGTTATTTCATTTTGTATTCTCAAAATGTTCACCAAATTGAACTGAGCGAGGCGTCCGGACAGGAAACGGCCAAAAAGTTTCAACTCTGGTTTTAGGTCGGAAATAATTATTCTGCACACAAGAAGTTGTTTACAAACAGAAGGTTAAGACAATACTGTAGTTAGACACATTTTAATGAAGACCGTTAACCCACCGTCTTATCGACTTGTATTCCGTCGACAGCTTTTACCGTATGTTTAAATAGCTTGATAGCTGTCTGTGTTATCTGCAGCCTATATTGTCTGAAACGCTCGGTAGATTGTTGGCTGCTTGGTATAGGTCCAGTACTAGCTAGCTACAGTACAGTAGTTAGTTATTCAGCTGGTACAGCAAGCTCAACAGATTAGGTAGCTAGTGAGTTACTCCCGTTGGCAAACAAACTAGGCCTATGTAACCAATGATTATAGTTAGCTTGTGCTAGCTAAACTAGGACAACCCGTGACTACCTTTGCTAATGAACTGTTTATTATGTGGTTGTCTTGAAACGAAACACTTGTTCAAGATTGACTAGCTAAACACTTTTGTTTTGAAACAAGATAGCTTGTAAACTGGCTAAATTCATTGTACGTTATTTGAAATTATGGCTATATTAGCTAGAAAACGTTTAGCTGTACATGAGTACGTGTGCTTAAGGGATGTGTGATTTATTCTTGTGATCTGCAGCTACCAAGAGACAGCGTGCGTGCGTGACGTGCTGTGAGGGAGCTGCTGGGGACACTGTCAGGGTGAGGCTGGTGTGACAGCAGCCAGTCAAGGTGAGGCTGGTGTGACAGCAGCCAGTCAAGGTGAGGCTGGTGTGACAGCAGCCAGTCAGGGTGAGGCTGGTGTGACAGCAGCCAGTCAAGGTGAGGCTGGTGTGACAGCAGCCAGTCAGGGTGAGGCTGGTGTGACAGCAGCCAGTCAAGGTGAGGCTGGTGTGACAGCAGCCAGTCATGGCAGAGGAGGGGAGCAAGCTGACTTTGAGGCGCCTGGAGGCTCCCATCCACAAGTTCACTACAGTAGTCCTCCCCACCGACCTGGAGAGGCTGGAGAAACACCACAGCAACATCCAGAAGGTAGGAGCTACTCATGTGTCATACGTAGGTGTGATGTTCAGAGTCACACTCACATTGAGCTGTTTCTTGTCAGTTTCAGCGATGCCAACAGTGGGATCGTCTGCATCAGGAGCACATCAATGCCAGCCGCACTGTACAGGTAAACACACACACACGCAGATACACACACACAGTCCTCTATGCATCAGCCACTTGTTTGTGTGTCTCTGCGTATGTTGAAGGGGTGTGTGTTAGTGTGTGTTGGTGTGACATGGGATGTGTTCACAGGAAAGTCACCATGGCTCTGAAAGTGAAAACGCCACCACCTCTTACACACACATATACTGGCACTCCTATCCTTTCACCACCACCCTGTACTACCCCATGGGAGGGGCAGAGTGCTTTCCCATGTCTGAGAGAGTGTGTGTGTGTCTGAGAGAGTGTGTGTGTGTGAGAAAGAGAGAGTATGTGAGTGTGTGTGTGTGTGTGTGAGTAAGGACAAAAGAAGGACAAGTGAGTAAGGACAAAAGAAGGCAGAAGGACATGCTGGCTGAGAGTGTGTGTGACCCTCTGTAAGAATGCAGAGGAGGGGTGATAATGCAGAGGAGGGGTGATGATGCAGAGGAGGGGTGATGATGCAGAGGAGGGGTGATAATGCAGAGGAGGGGTGATGATGCAGAGGAGGGGTGATAATGCAGAGGAGGGGTGATGATGCAGAGGAGGGGTGATGATGCAGAAGGCCATGCTGGCTGAGAGAGGGGGACTAAGAAGAAACATCACAGTAGTCTGCTTCTTTATCTGCATATGTTTGTCAGATTTTATATTTTCTTCCCTGTGTGTACGTGTATGTGTGTGTGTCTGTTTGTGTTTGTGTAGCTCAGAGTTGAGAGGTTTGACAGGGTTTGTCTCCCTGGCTGTGAGCTGCAGCCAGCATGACCTGCAGCCAGCATGACCTGCAGCCAGCATGACCTGCAGCCAGCAGGACCTGCAGCCAGCAGGACCTGCAGCCAGCAGGACCTGCAGGGGGTTTAGTTGGGGGTCCAGTAGAGAGAGAGGCCCCCTGCCACCCTGGCAGTGTCAGCAAGCTGGAAACAGATGCCAATGTCTCTCCCCCACTGTCAGAGTGACAGCCCAGCCTAACCACAGGCCTGCACCCTGTCACTCACTGGGAGGAAGAGGGGGTTGGTTTGGTGTCTGTTTTAGGGAGCCTATGCAAACAGGTCATTAGCGTGTTGACAGTTGTGCTTCTCTCTGAGGGCTAACTGGCTCAGTGCTAATCCAGTCGTGTGTGTCCCTGTGTGTGTGTACATGTGTGTCCCTGTGTGTGTGTAAGGGTGTGTCCCTGTGTGTGTGTACGGGTGTGTTTATGTTTATTCATCATGTCTAATTAGTGAGGGAGCGAGGTTCTGTATTGGCTGTCTGTTAACCCCTGACCTCAGGTGTACTCTGCCCTGAAGCCTGATGGGATAGAAGTAATCCTCCCAGTCGTGCTCACATGTTCACGGTTAAAAAGCCCTGTTATTATATTGTGTAACCCTAACCCTCCTTCCTGCTCTGAACTTTCCTCCTCTTCGTTTTGCCTCGATTTACTCAATCTATATTCTCTCTCTCTCTATTTCTCTCTATACTCTCTTTGTCTCTATACTCTCTCTATACTCTCTCTGTCTCTCTATTTCTCTCTATACTCTGTCTCTCTATTTCTCTCTATACTCTCTCTGTCTCTATACTCTCTCTGTCTCTCTATTTCTCTCTACACTCTCTCTGTCTCTATACTCTCTCTATCTGTCTATTTCTCTCCATACTCTCTCTATGTCTCTCTATACTCTCTCTCTGTCTCTCTATTTCTCTCTATTCTCTCTCTGTCTCTATACTCACGCTGTCTCTTTATTTCTCTCTGTCTCTATACTCTCTCTGTCTCTCTATTTCTCTGTATACTCTCTCTCTCCGTCTCTCTATTTCTCTCTATACTCTCTCTCTGTCTCTCTATTTCTCTATACTCTCTCTGTGTCTATACTCTCTCTCTGCCTCTCTATACTCTCTCTATTTCTCTATACTCTCTCTGTCTCTCTATACTCTCTCTATACTCTCTCTGTCTCTATACTCTCTCTCTGTCTCTCTATACTCTCTCTCTGTCTCTATACTCTCTCTGTCTCTATACTCTCTCTTTGTCTCTCTATACTCTCTCTGTCTCTATACTCTCTCTGTCTCTATAATCTCTCTCTGTCTCTCTATACTCTCTCTATACTCTCTCTGTCTCTATACTCTCTCTCTGTCTCTCTATACTCTATGTCTCTCTATACTCTCTCTATACTCTCTCTGTCTCTATACTCTCTCTCTGTCTCTCTATACTCTCTCTCTGTCTCTCTATACTCTCTCTGTCTCTATACTCTCTCTTTGTCTCTCTATACTCTCTCTGTCTCTATACTCTCTCTGTCTCTATACTCTCTCCCTGTCTCTCTGTTCTGTCTCTCTATACTCTCTCTGTCTCTATACTCTCTCTCGGTGTGTCTCGGTCTCTCCCTGCCCTCTCCTCTGCAGCAGCTCCGGGCCAACATCAGAGAGATGGAGAAGGTGTGTGGGCGTGTGCGTCCTGAAGATGGCCCCACCCTGGAGAGACTTGTCCAGCCAATCAGAGACCGGGCATCAGCTTCAGCATGCGATTTTCTACTTTTGCATTCAATCCCCACCCCTCCACCTGTCCCCCTCCGCCCCGCCCACCCCTCCACCTGTCCACCAGGCCGTTCTCATGATGAGGAGGATCTATACCATCCTCCACCTGCCACTCAAACCCAGCTCCGCCTTCCAGAGATCCCTGCTGACCAGAGTGCTGCTGAGTCCTGGGACACTCTAGAGGGGGTGTGTGTGTGCATTTGTGTCTGTCAAATATTCACATCAATGATAAATAGTTGGAAAACAAACATTTTGTATAGGGTTAAAGAGCCCTCAGGAAAGCAGTGTTATATTTCTGTTAGGGTTATGGGTGAAACGGGGAACTGTGTCTCTGTTCAAGAGTTTACCAGAGAGTCCCTCAGCAAGCCAGGGGGCAGCTGTGTACCATGTTAGAGCATAAACAGTCAGGGCAGCTGAGTACCATGTTAGAGCACAAACAGTCAGGGCAGCTGTGTACCATGTTAGAGCATAAACAGTCAGGGCAGCTGTGTACCATGTTAGAGCATAAACAGTCAGGGCAGCTGAGTACCATGTTAGAGCATAAACAGTCAGGGCAGCTGTGTACCATGTTAGAGCATAAACAGTCAGGGCAGCTGTGTACCATGTTAGAGCATAAACAGTCAGGGCAGCTGTGTACCATGTTAGAGCATAAACAGTCAGGGCAGCTGTATACCATGTTAGAGCATAAACAGTCAGGGCAGCTGTGTACCATGTTAGAGCATAAACAGTCAGGGCAGCTGTGTACCATGTTAGAGCATAAACAGTCAGGGCAGCTGTGTACCATGTTAGAGCATAAACAGTCAGGGCAGCTGTGTACCATGTTAGAGCATAAACAGTCAGGGCAGCTGTGTACCATGTTAGAGCATAAACAGTCAGGTCTACATGAATACAGTGAAACCTGATAAGATTCATTTCAATGTTTGCGTCTGTCAGGACCTGCAGCAGCTCTGTGGTCTGGTGACAGAGTTCTCTCTACTGGTGCATGTAAGTTTACCCATTCTGCTCTACCTGTGTGTGTGTGGGGGGGGGGGGGGGGGGGGGGGGGGGGGGGGGGCGGCTGTGTGTTGCCTGATGAGGCTGCTCCAGGGTGGAGGGGGGGGCTGTGTGTTGCCTGATGAGGCTGCTCCAGGGGGGGGGGGGGCTGCTCTGCTCTACTGGGGGAAGGTGGAGGAGGAGGAGGGGGTGGAGGAGGAGGAGGGAGGGAGACGGAGCGCGCAGGGGAAACAAGGAACAGGCCGTATGGTGAAGCAGGTGGAGAACAGACGGTTCAGATTATCACTTTTCTCTGGGAGGAGATGGAGGAGACAGAAATAGAGAAATAGGAGAGAGAAGGTGTGGTAATAAAGGAGAGAGAGAGAGAGAAAGGTTGCACAAGGTGATGTAGGGTTGGGAGAAAGCAGAGAGATGTTTTTAGTGCTTGCAGTCTCTCTGGGGTGACTGGTGTCCTTGAGGGACCAATACTCCAGCTCTCAGCCACTGTGTAAACACTCATCTGTGTGGGGAAAGGTCCCAGGGGATTGTAGAGAGCAGCTGAACTGCAGACCGTGTTGGACCGGGGGAAGGAGAGGTGCCCAGCTCAACCCACCAGTAATGTCTGATTCTAGACTCTACACCTCCCTAAACCCTCTCCTCCTGGTGTCTAACCTGCAGGGACAGGAGTATAAGGAGGGAGGGCAGAAGGAACAGGAGGAAAGAAAAGGCAGAAGAGCTAGGAATGGAAAGGAGAGGAAGTGAAAGGATGTGTAGATGGGGGAGGATCAGGAGGAGGGAGGGTCTGTTGTCTGGTTAAGCTGACTGTCCACTGCACAGAGAGATGTAGACACACAGAAAGACACAGCTGCCACTCTGAATATTTCATGAGCTGCTCACAATATTGCCCCCCTCCCTCCCTCTCCTCCCTAATCCCCCTTGAACCTACCTCGAGCCTCTCCCTCCCCATCACCCCCCGCAGGGTCACACACACACACCCTCCCTAATCTGATGGTCTGTGTTGAGCCAGGAGCAGGATCTAGACTGGCAGATCTATCTGGGCGCTGGTGTGTGTGTGTCTCCAGTGTATATAACCCCTGTCTGTCAGTCCCAGCAGGAGAAGATTGACAGCATAGAAGACAACGTCAACACAGCAGTTGCCAGTGTGGAAGAGGGAACCAGGAGCCTGGGGAAGGTGTGTCTGCCTGTCTACCTACCTGTCTACCTACCTGTCTTTCTACCTGCCTGTCTGTCTACCTGCCTGCCTCTCTACCTGGCTGTCTGCGCAGCTGCCTGTCTGTCTACCTACCTGTCTGTCTACCTGTCTGCCTCTCTACCTACCTGTCTGTCTACCTGTCTGTCTATCTGCATGTCGGTCTACCTGCCTCTGTACCTACCTGTCTGTCTACCTGTCTGTCTACCTGCCTGTCTGTCTACCTGTCTATCTACCTGCTTGTCTGTCTACCTGCCTCTCTACCTTCCTGTCTACTTGTGTGTCTGTCAGTGTGTGTGTGTGTGTGTGCGTGCGTTTGTGTGTGTGTGTGTGTGTGCATGCGTGCATGTGCTTGTTGTTTGGGAGATCGATGGCACTTTGCCTCCCAGCCATTCCACAGCATTTGTACCTATTGATCCGCTGGAAAATGGAGGAAAGCTGCAATTAAGGAAATAGAGAGAGAGTGGAGGAGGAGGTTAGGAGGGAGAGTGACAGAGAGGGTAGCGATGAGAGGGCTTGAGAGGAGGGCTGATGTAGTTTGTGTAGCAGGAGGGAGGTGTGAAGAGCAGAGGGCTGAAGGACTGTTTAATAGCCCTTCAGGAGCAGCGTTCCGAATCCTGCTGTCAGCTCAATACAGCCCCTCGCTTTCCTCCTTACCCTCTCTGTATCTCTCTCTCCTCCCCATCCTCTCTCTTTCCTCCTTACCCTCTCTGTATCTGTCTCTCTTCCCCATCCTCTCTCTTTCCTCCTTACCCTCTCTGTATCTGTTTCTCCTCCCCATCCTCTCTCTTTCCTCCTTACCCTCTCTGTATCTGTCTCTCCTCCCCATCCTCTCTCTTTCCTCCTTACCCTCTCTGTATCTCTCTCTCCTCCCCATCCTCTCTCTTTCCTCCTCACCCTCTCTGTATCTCTCTCTCCTCCCCATCCTCTCTCTCTCCTCCTCACCCCCTCTGTATCTCTCTCTCCCCATCCTCTCTCTTTCCTCCTCAACCTCTCTGTATCTCTCTCTCCTCCCCATCCTCTCTCTCTCCTCCTCACCGTCCATCTCTCATCTATCTGTTTCCCCTGTCCTCCCCTTCTCTCTCCTCCTCGCACTCCATCTCTTTCTCTTCTCCTCCCCCTCTCTCTCCACCCTTTCTCCCTTTCTCTTTCTTTCTTTATCTCCCCTATGCTCTCTTTCTCAAACACACAAAGACTTGAACATAGAGAGACATCTCAATGATGTATGTTATGAGCCAAGCAGCTGTTTTCTGTGGCTTGTAGATTCACACACTATTTCTTGTTTGTGTGGAAAATTCTAGAGGAAGTCATCTGGGCATACACTTCCTGTACCTCTGTTAGTCCCTGTCCCCTGCTGTAAGACACAGACACACACATAAACATGTATATCACTGTCTCTCACTGTCTCTCTTTCTGTCTGTATCACTTTCTTTCTGTCTCTCCATCCCTCTCTCCATTCCTCTGTCTATCTTTGTTTCTCCCTCGATCTATCTCCATCCGTCTCTCGTCTCTCTCTCCCTCCCTCAGTGATGTGGTAGCAGTATTGTGTCAGCTCGGGTATGTTATATGTTGTCAGGTCAGGCAATTTTACTTACACACACACTCTTACACACACACTCACATACACACACTCTCTCACACACACACACATACACACACTCTCTCTCACACACGCACGCCACCAGAATTACTGACCTCACTACTCTGAGCTTATGAAAGGTGATTTACCTGAGCTGCTGTGGGGTAGAAGGGGAATATGAGCTGGATGAAATCCACATTTCAGTGTTAATCAACTCTGTGTGTGTATGAATGTGCGTGCTGATGTGTGTTGTGTGTGTACGTGTGGTGTGTGTGTGTAAGGGTGGATGGTCAGAGGAGTCAGTCATTAATTACCAGAGCATCTTCCTCTCTGAAGATAGCTGCAGTAATAACACACAGTACATCTCTAGGATTTTTTTTCATAAATGAGGATAATTAAACTGCAAAAGCTTTGATGCAGGTATGGGAGCCAGGTATGGGAGTCCTCACATCTGTGTTTATGTGTGTGTGTGTGTGTGTGTGATCATGAAAGCTCAGAGACATCTGAACACTCTTATCGTATAGTGTTTTTTTAGACCTCAAAGGTTTCAACACCAAAGAGGTGCGTGCGTGTGTGTGAACTATGCATGTCTGTGTTCACTGTCAACTATTCAATATGAATAAATGTTTCAGTTTGCCCTCTGTTTTCTACAGTCATGTTAAAGCCCCTGTCCTGTTCTGAGTGTGTGTTCTGTTCTGAGTGTGTGTTCTGTTCAGAGTGTGTGTCCTGTTCTGGGTGTGTGTTCTGTTCTGAGTGTGTTCTGTTCTGAGTGTGTGTTCTGTTCTGAGTGTGTTCTGTTCTGAGTGTGTTCTGTTCAGAGTGTGTTCTGCTCTGAGTGTGTTCTGTTCAGAGTGTGTGTCCTGTTCTAAGTGTGTGTTCTGTTCTAAGTGTGTGTCCTGTTCTGAGTGTGTTCTGTTCTGAGTGTGTTCTGTTCTGAGTGTGTGTTCTGTTCTGAGTGTGTTCTGTTCTGAGTGTGTGTTCTGTTCTGAGTGTGTTCTGTTCTAAGTGTGTTCTGTTCTGAGTGTGTCCTGTTCTGAGTGTGTTCGGTTCTGAGTGTGTGTTCTGTTCTGAGTGTGTTCTGTTCTGAGTGTGTTCTGCTCTGGGTGTGTGCAGGCGGTGGGGTACAGCCTGGCTGTGTTGCCGGTGGCAGGTGCCGTGCTGGGGGGCGTGCTGGGAGGTCCGCTGGGCCTGCTGGCCGGCTTCAAGGCAGCGGGGGTGGCGGCTGCTCTGGGGGGCGGGGCGCTGGGCTTCGCTGGGGGAAACCTGGTCCAGAAGAGCCGGAACACCCGTCTGGAGAGCCAGATGAAGCGGCTGACAGCACCGCCCGACACGCCCCCAGATGCTCCGGCGCCACGGTGACCCCAGACCCCGCCCTCCATCTCTCCAATCACAGGCTGAGCTGAGGAATGTCCTCTCACCTTGCTCCTCCAGACTAGCCAATCACAGGCTGAGCTGTGACCTCTCACCTTGCTACTCCAGACTGGCCAATCAGCTAACAGACTGACACTCACTCTGTTAGCTGCTCTGTTAGTTGCTCAATAAAGTTTGTTAAATGGACTGCATTTATATAGCGCTTTTCTACCTTAGTGGCACTCAAAGTGCTTTAAATGTTTTGTCTCTCATTCACCCATTCACACTCCCACTCAAACACATGCAATACACACTACAGAGGACCCTCCCTACCCTGAACTACCGAGGACCCTCCCTACCCTGAACTACCGAGGACCCTCTCTACCCTGAACTACAGAGGACCCTCTCTACCCTGAACTACAGAGGACCCTCTCTACCCTGAACTACAGAGGACCCTCTCTACCCTGAACTACAGAGGACCCTCCCTACCCTGAACTACAGAGGACCCTCCCTACCCTGAACTACAGAGGACCCTCTCTACCCTGAACTACAGAGGACCCTCTCTACCCTGAACTACAGAGGACCCTCTCTACCCTGAACTACAGAGGACCCATCTAGCCTGGGGTAGAGAGGGTTCTGGGCTGGGCTGGTCTTGCCCCATAGAGACTGGAGAAGAGAGAGACCAGGCTCTTGTCTCTACCCCTGAAACACTACAAGAGAGAATCTCCCAGAGACCTGATTACCAACCCCAGAACCAGAGAACCACACAGGTCATTAATCGCAGCCCATTAGTGTGTGTGGAGGGTTAACTAACTCTGGACCCTCCCAGCAGACACCTGTGTGGAGGGTTAACTAACCCTGGATTAAATAGCATATTATCCCTTTAGGTACCCCCACACAGATCACCTGAGGAACTTCCAGTCTATGCAACTCTGCCTGCCATGCTCCGGTCAACAACTTAACTATCATGTAGGGATGTTCTCATGTTGGAATGTTGTCATGTGGGGATGTTCTCATGTAGGGATGCTCTCATGTGGGGATGTTCACTCATGTGGGGATGTTCTCTCATGTAGGAGTGTTCTCATGTAGGGATGTTCACTCATGTGGGGATGTTCACTCATGTAGGGATGTTCTCATGTAGGGATGTTCTCATGTAGGGATGTTCTCTCATGTGGGGATGTTCTCATGTAGGGATGTTCACTCATGTGGGGATGTTCACTCATGTAGGGATGTTCTCTCATGTAGGGATGTTCTCATGTAGGGATGTTCTCTCATGTAGGGATGTTCTCATGTAGGGATGTTCTCTCATGTGGGGATGCTCTCATGTGGGGATGTTCTCTCATGTAGGGATGTTCTCATGTAGGGATGTTCTCTCATGTAGGGATGTTCTCTCATGTAGGGATGTTCTCTCATGTGGGGATGTTCTCATGTAGGGATGTTCTCTCATGTGGGGATGTTCTCATGTAGGGATGTTCTCTCATGTGGGGATGTTCTCATGTAGGGATGTTCTCTCATGTGGGGATGTTCACTCATGTAGGGATGTTCACTCATGTGGGGATGTTCACTCATGTAGGGATGTTCTCTCATGTAGGGATGTTCTCTCATGTGGGGATGTTCACTCATGTAGGGATGTTCACTCATGTAGGGATGTTCTCTCATGTAGGGATGTTCTCATGTAGGGATGTTCTCTCATGTGGGGATGTTCTCTCATGTGGGGATGTTCAATTACAATCGTGAATGAAAAGAAAAGAAACCCGACAGGATCCTGTAAAATGGTTTTATTCTTTCTGTTTTGCTTTTTGTCCCTCTGATATGACTGATCTAGAAATGACCCTTCCTGACCCCCACCCTGTTAGTGAGCTGATAGGAACCCTATCAGGCGTCTGTTAGCCTGAGGAAAGACAGTCGCTGTGTCCCAATACTCTCCTCTACTCCGGTTTCAAAAAAAAAAACAAGAGAAGCAGAAGAGCCATGTGGGCCACTGCTATCTTACTCGAGCTGTGTCTGACCAAAGATGATGAGACCAGAGGTACCTGGACAAGAAGCAGGAGTGAGGAAACATGTTTTATCAGTTGGAGTTTAGTGATCTTCACTTCAAGGCGAGTGTTCTGTAAGACAGAACAAGGACACGTTTCCATCTATCAACATTTAGTATCAGGAAGAGGAGGAGTGCATCTCAACACCGCAGCATGGTTCCCTAGTGTCTTCCTATCCCGTACCTCAGAGTTTATACTTTCTCTCGATAACGGAGGGAGGAGAACGAGAGGGAGCCTCGTCAGAGTGTTGAGATGCGACCAGAGCATCTGCCTTCTCCTCCACCAGAGAACCTGCCCTCTCCTCCACCAGAGCAGCTGCCCTCTCCTCCACCAGAGCAGCTGCCCTCTCCTCCACCAGAGCAGCTGCCCTCTCCTCCACCAGAGCAGCTGCCCTCTCCTCCACCAGAGCAGCTGCCCTCTCCTCCACCAGAGCAGCTGCCCTCTCCTCCACCAGAGCAGCTGCCCTCTCCTCCACCAGAGCAGCTGCCCTCTCCTCCACCAGAGCAGCTGCCCTCTCCTCCACCAGACAGACAGGCTGGTCTACCCACAGATAAGAACCTACTAGAACTGACACTCAAACACTGAGGGAGCCCACTTGTCTGGTTTTCTAAACATGATAAAATTCAGAGAAAAAAAAAGAAACAGGGTGATGAAAAGGAAAAAAATAAAATTAAGAAAACCTTGCATTTAATTAATTTAGGATGACAGACATGCCCACTTAGCACAAACATATTTACAAGCTCAAAAATAAAAGTAAAAAGGCTTTTTTAGTTGTCCTAATGCCTCAAACCCGCACTCTCTTCTTCATCTGTTTCCTCCTTTTTATCCAAAATAAAAGTTGTACACATAAGAGTTATGAAAATATAGAATATTCCAACACAATTTTTTCTTGGACCGCGTCCTCCTCCTCTTCTCCTCCTCCTCTCTACGGGTGCTGAGGGGGTGTTGGGAGTTGCTGTTGGGTCCCACGGGCCTGTCCCAACCCTAACCCTGACCTCTCCCTGACCCCGAGGCGTGGTGTGGGGTTTGAGGGTCACGCTCAAATCGTAAGGTCACAGTTCGTCGCGGTCCCTGAGAATGGTGTAGCGAGTTTCACTGGGGGCGAGCTTCTGGAAGGAGCTCTCTGGAGGGTCACTCGCCGCTACCTGAATCTCCTGCAGCCAGGGGACAAGCAAAGTTAGGCACACACACACACCCTTACAAACACACACGCACCCTTACAAACACACACGCACCCTTACAAACACACGCACCCTTACAAACACACACGCACCCTTACAAACACACACGCACCCTTACAAACACACACGCACCCTTACAAACACACACGCACCCTTACAAACACACACGCACCCTTACAAACACACACGCACCCTTACAAACACACATGCACCATTACAAACACACACGCACCCTTACAAACACACACGCACCCTTACAAACACACACGCACCCTTACAAACACACACGCACCCTTACAAACACACAGCCACCCTTACAAACAAACAGGCAATGTTTGGTCTGCTTTACCTCTCCAGGTGTGATGTCTGTGGGGTCAGGCCCGTGGTGGAACTCTCGATGGAGCTTCCCAGAGTGCAGGTCCAGCACAAACTGCCTCAGTTTCCCAGGGATCCTAGCAAACACACAAAGGAGGAGACACGGTTCCAGCTAGGTATCCAGACAGAAACACCTGAACATGGGCTGGGCACACAGAGGAGCTGATAGAAAGAAAAACATTCTGATTGGACAACCCTGTGTTGGGCTGAACTAGAGATGAACCATCTGTCCAGAACCCCAGCTGTCCTCTGGATAATGAGATGGGGTCAGTGTTCAGAGTCACGTCAGAGCAGCCGAGAAGTCTCTCTCTCACACACACACACGCAAACATATATCCTGCAAATGAAATGATTCACCGTGTGCCACATGCGGAGAGGGCTGGTGATGTGATGTAATTAGGTTGGGGGGGGGGGTCAGCCCTAAGGGCTGCGTCTGATCAAACCCTGATTGGGAAGGAGGAGGGGTGGGGTGTAAATATGATTAGATTAGACCAGATTAGTTTAGCACTAATTGCACGTGCCAAATCATGTCACATTAGCATGGTGTCCCGGCCCCGCTGCAGACTGGATGGGGGGTGACGCGTCTGAGATTCACTTCATCTCAGGGTGGTTAGTGTTAGACTCAACATCTGACAGCAATCTAATGGGAAACCATGGCAACAGGCCAACGCGCTATCTGCAGCTCCACAGACATGGCTCTGACTGCAGCTTATTCAACAGGATGGTCAAAATGACTAATCTGAAACTGAAGGCATTATGTATGTGTATATACATACTGTACACACACACCCACACACAGTATATAAACATTCTGTCCACACAGTGTCCCATCACCAGCAGGATAAGAAGAGAAGGTACTCACGCCAGGTCTTTGTATTCAGGGAAGACGTACATATGCCTGAAGGAGTCGATAGCGATGACAGGGCAGTCAGCGGGTGTCTTCTGAATGTGTAGCAGAGGGTGGCGGAACTTGTCACAGTCCGCATGCAGGAAGTTAATAGACCCTGTGAAGGGAGGGGCCTGGTTAACCAGGAAGCAGGACACCAACAAGGCTCAACAAGGTGAGCTGGTTCACTGCAGCAGCTGATGCACTGGAACCCCATCCACCCACACCCACACACTACCTTTCTCGCTGATGAGCTGGCGAGCCACCTCGTGCTGAAACTGCTCCAGGCTGGTGGTGTCCTCCTTCAGATGGAACAGAATGAGGAACGGAATCCCTTCCTCTGTCAGCTCCTGGACAACACACATACACACACAGATATATGAGGTGGTTTAGTGCAGGGAGAGTGTAAGTGTGCAAGTGTGTTTGTGTGTGTGTCGGGAGTGAGTGTGTCTGTGTGTTGGTGTGGCCATCCAAATGAGCTCACCTCTCCGTTTTCGAAGGTTATCTCTCGGACCAGGGGAACACACTTGTCCTGCGCCCAGGCGTACGTCAGGTCAAAGTTGGTTAGCGAGCCGAGGTACACCATGTCAGGAATGGTCTCTCCTACAGGCTTGTAGATGACGTTGTCTCCACTGAATCTTTCTGTGTCAGACACCTCACTGTCCGAGAGAAGGGGGGGTTATCACGTGACAGAGACCCAGACAGAGAGCATGTGTGTGAGCCAGGAGGGCTGGTGACCCTGCAGGAGACTGCCATGCCACAGCCCGTCTCACCCCAATGCAGCAGAGAAGGAGCAGTCGTCTCGTAGGATGTTGGCCACCTTCTGGAAGGTACGGTAGTTGTCCGAGTTCTTCTGCTCAAAGTAACCGATGATGTTCCGCTTACTCCTCTGAGGAGAGACACAGAGGAGTTATTTAAACAAATCATTGGATTTTGAGTGTGTGTCATGCGTGTGTAGTTCCAGGTGAATGTGTGTCATGCGTGTTCCACTCACATCCACAGTATTGACCTCCTCCAGGGACTGGAGTTCTTTAACTGGGTCGACTTTCTGCTGGCGGATGAAGTCTGCAATGGCTGAGACTGACCTCTGACCCCGGTACTCCCTCTTCATCATCATGCCATTCCTGAACAGTTTCAGCGTTGGGTACTTACTGATGCGGTACCTCTGGGCTATGTCCGCTACGCACACAGGACGGGGGAGGGTTAACACACAGGTATGGAGGGATGTAAAGGACAGGCCGGGGAAGAGAGAGAAGAAGAGCGAAAGAGTGTGGGGGAATGACTGATAGAGAGACCAGCGACTAAAGACACTGCCGTCAGTCTCCTCTGATCTCAAAGATGAAAGCAGGCCCCCGCGGAGAGTAAATATAGATGTGTGTGTGAGTGTGTGCGTGAGTGTGTGTGAGTGTGGCAGGTGTCAGTCTCTCTGCAGGGTGTCTCTAAGCCTCCCATCTTCACAGGCTGTGGCAGTTTTGTCATTAGTCTTCAAACAGTTTGCAGGTCATCAATAATTCTCTTTAATTTGCTTTATCTCAAAGGCTGTGCCTGATGGTCTATGTGTATTTGTGTGTGTGTGTGTGCGAGCGAGCGAGCGCAGTTCAGATGTGGGCCTTATCACATATTGTGTGAGTGTGTTGTACAAATGTTTTATAACATTACCATTTTATAATACAGTGAATATTGAGGCATATGCGTGTGTGTAGCTCACAGTGCTTGTCACAGTGTGTGTGTGTGTGTGTGTAACTCACATTGCTTGTCACAGTGTGTGTGTGTGTGTGTGTAACTCACAGTGCTGGTCACAGTCAACTCGTGCAAACACCACCTGGGAGGCGTCTGGGTACTCCTCTCTCGCCACATTGGACGCCTCCTCGAAGATGGGGTGGAGCATCTGGCTGAACCTACACCTGGGGGTGAGAACACTGTTACAGCCACACCCACTAACACCTGACTGTCTGTTCACTGGGGGTGACAACACTGTTACACTGTTAAAGCCACACCCACTAACACCTGACTGTCTGTTCACTGGGGGTGACAACACTGTTACAGCCACACCCACTAACACCTGACTGTCTGTTCACTGGGGGTGACAACACTGTTACAGCCACAACCACTAACACCTGACTGTCTGTTCACAGGGGGTGACAACACTGTTACAGCCACACCCACTAACACCTGACTGTCTGTTCACTGGGGGTGACAACACTGTTACGGCAACACCAGGGTTTGTTAGTTAAGGTGGTAGGGTGGGGTTTGCCGTCAGGCCGGGGGGTGGGGGGGCTAGTTTGTGCGATAGACTAATGCGTTCTGCAGAGAAGGGGGAAGGGAGACTGGCGTAAAACAGGACAGAGTAACCCGGCGGATAGCGGAAATATATTTTTTTAAACTTAGTTAAGGCGGCAGACATGTGTTGCTTAGGCGGCCGCCTTAACTGAAAAGTGCTGAGGGAAACCCTGAACACCTACTAACACCTGACTGTCTCTTCTCAGTGACAAGACAACAACATGCTTAAGACAGCATCATTTGGTTATCATAAAACAGGATCTGACCTATGCAGAATGTTATCTGATATTGATGCTGACAGTTGCGTGTCATGTGACAGGAGGGAGCAGGAACACACTTACCAGTCTGCATAGAAATTCACCAACGACACTCCTGCATTATCTGAAAATAAGCCAACACATGTTAGACTGGCTATGATCACAAACAGTACTCTGAATTACAAGTGTTAATAAAGAAGCTTTGAGTAATGGGGGGGGGGGGGGCTAGTATAAATAGTTGAGTGTGGGTACAATTATCTGTCCTAGAGAGAGGAAAGAGAGAGATGGAGAGACAGACCATTCCTTGACCACAGAAATACTGTTGCAAGTATTCACTTCTGTTCCTTGATTTTGTGCTGTACTTTCTAAACACACTATTTGCATGTTGCTTTGGATAAAAGCATGATAAGAGCATGTGCTAAATGAGTAGAATGTGAAAGAGCAAGACGTACTGAGGATGTCATCGATGTTTCCAGAATCTAGACTGGTGATCTCAGCCTTCCCTGGGGAGGAAAGACCCATCACCTGCGCGCGCGCACGCACACACACGCACACACACACACAAACAGAGAGATGAGCCTACAGCATCTGAATACCAGCTTGTTATGCAGCATCTAGAAAAACCTGATTCACACACAAATGAACAGTTCTAGATTGGTATATAAATATCACAACAATGTGCTACAAGACAGACAAATGTATCTGAAGAGCATTTCAGACTACTGAAGTCTGAAATGTGGGTCAATCCCACACTAGAGCTCCCCCAGCATGACAGACCAAACTCATGCCCCCTCTTCCTGAGACTCTTCCAGCAGCTGCTAGCAGCCTGAAGGGGGAAAGCACTTCTCTCTGTTGCACACATGAACAACACAGCAACAGGACACAGAACAGAGGCTAGACCTAAAGGTGGTTACAGCCTCTGAGGGGAAAAGGTGCTCATCTGAAGGTATCAGGTCACGTGATATCCTGTTAAGCAGGATGTGGCTGTGGTACAATGCTCCAATATTTGCTTAAGTTAACAAGCTTATGTTTCAGTGCTGTGTCCTTAGGATTCTGCATTGTGTACAACCACGCTCCCTCTCAACCAAAAACACGCATTATAGCTATTTCCAGAATCTAGGCTGTGGATGCCAACTAGGTGACCATTAAGTAGACACTGCCCTCCTTGTCTCTCTCCTACACCCTTAAGATACCTCATCTACTGATGAAGAATAAAGGACATGACTGGTATTCAAAAACATAGCTTCATCAGCATGTATTTGGAAGATAATGATCAACAAAAACTGTGGAAAATAAATGTAAAAAGCACTACCCTGCGGGTGGAAAAGTTATACAGGCCTCAACTGTGAGCAGCAGAGCAGTAGCGTGTCTATTTCCGGGTTGTAAACCAATAGAAATGAGCCACAACAGAGGAATTCACAAACCGGCTGGCTAGCTAGCAGCATTTAAATAACTTAAGATTCAGCCCATAAAGAAGAGTAAGTGATTAAAAATATTTGTGAATTTGGAATAACCAGCTAACCTTTTTTTAAACGATTAACGGTTAGTCTTGTAGCTCGTTAACGTTAAATGCATGTGAAGAAACGAGTGGCTGATTGTGCAGGCTGTGCTAGCAAGAGGGCTCGCACACTAGTGAGCGCTATGTTTGTCTGCTAAGATAGATTGATTTTTGTGTGCTACATTGTCAGGTCATGCTTACTAACCATTTACCTAACTTCCTTTGAAAAGACATGATGAGAAAATGTCAGCAAAGGCCGATGGCCATTTGTGATGCTTGCTCCTCCACCATGAAATATTAAGCTAACTAGCCTGTCTCCTATACAGTGAATTAGCTAGCTAACTTTAGCAGCTAGCTGTGACAGTGCAGCTCAGAAGGTGAAGCAGTTCGGCATACAAAGTTACATCGCATGTGCTTACCAGCAATATCGTGACGTAGCGGGTATCGATAAAGGGTAATATTGGTGACAGTTTCATTGTATAGTGGAGTTAGTAGAGGTTGTGATGTTGTTCGGTCTTTCTCGACGCCACTGACTTCACTGCAGCAGGAAACGGACGGAGAGTTTAGCTTCCACAGAACCCACGGTGACCACGGTAATGTGATAAAGACTTCCGGGATATGCCACTTATGTGGATGGGAAATGTAGTTAAGTGGGGTTCATCAAGCACTAGGATTGTGCACTGATGCTAACAGCAAAACAACTTCAAATATGTCCGTGTATTTGGGTAAACAGTAGAGATGGGATTTGTAGTATTTTACGTTTTGCCACCCAGATGTTTGCGGTCCGAAACGTTTTGCTTGGACAACTTCGCCCATTATATTTTCTGTAGAGAAAGGCGAAGCGAAGGGTACCTTCAGCCAAAAAAAGAAATAAGAACAAAGCCATGTAAACAAAGTGATTTACAATGGCAATGGTATTATCTTGATATTCTCGTTTTAAGTAGCTAGCTAGCTTGTTAAATTCATAGTTTGACATCAGTGATTTTGGGTAAGGACTAAGGTGAGTTGCATCATTATTAGCTAGGCTAGCTACAATGCTACAAGCTGCACAAGATTCATGAACATTATTACTGTTACAACATTTCTTAATCCATACCAGCTATCTAACTTATTCCAAATAACTAGCCTACTTGTCTGGATAAATCAGCGTGTCAGTCTTTGCATTATGCACTTCCATGTGGTGTAGTATGAGTTCCTCCAAGATAGTGTTGGGCTTTGTTGCTAAAATTAGTGCAGTTTTCCATGATAACTCTTGCAATAAGTATTTCCGTTCATTCCATTTATTTCGACTAAAAACTCGCCCTGGATTTGGTGCTTGAAAAGAAACGTGTATGCATGTGTGTCTATTGGCATATCTGTTTATTAGAAACAGACATTTGGCATCGTGTGTGAACAGGTGGGCATGTCTCAGTGTGTGGGTGAGCTTCTTTCTCTGGCCCAGCAGGAGCAGGGATCAGGGTAGGTAGGGGAGCTGGGCAAGCCTTCAGACCCACCAAGGATGCACTGAGCTGGGTAACAGCTGCTGAGGCCACCCCTTAGCACAACCTGCACGGCCATGGTAAGAGTCCAACACACACATAAACAAACGCGAAATATTTTTCAGGTTTCTGTACTGTAATCTGGTCCTTCAGTCTACCCTGGACTGGGGAGGGGTGGTGGGGGTTCTGTGTTTACAGTCGGCGTTATAATTATAAAGTAAATTGAATGTTGAATTGAATCCCAGCATAAATATTTGATGGACTAAAGCTGTCCATAGGGGGTTCCCATTGTGTCAGATACTCCCAGATGGAGACAGACACAAATGCGTGTGTGTACGTGTGATTGTTTGTGTGTGTGATAGAGAAAAAGAGAGAGGGAGCATATGGAAAATGCCTTGTAAACATTCTCAGTTGATTAACCTTTACATAAATGTGATATGTATCCAGCACATAGGCCTGTGTTTAGGCATAGCATGGCCCAGTGTTAGGGTTATCCGAACAGTACAGTGTACCAATATTTGCAGAGTTCTATCTTGGATTAGTGTAGTGCAATCTACAGTTTGCCAAGCATTAACAAACTATTTACAGAAAGCTTTTGCCAAATAGTTCCCCATCATAGCTGCAGACTAACCCTAACCTTTTGCCAAATAGTTCCCCATCATAGCTGCCAACTCTCCTGTCTACAGGTCTTTCTCTCCTTCCTGTTCCTCAATCTGTCTCTCTTTCCTCTCATTGATTTTGTGTTTGTTTTTCCAGCTGATTATGTCCCTGTGCTCTGATTCGCCGGCGGCCACATGGCTCTCTGCACTCTAATTGGACATTTAATTTGATCACAGATATAGTCCAATTACACTCTTAGGGGTGTGAAATGGAGAGGGTGGATGAGGACGAGGTAGCACCCCAGCCCTCCCTCCTCCTGGGGCTCATTACTGATGAAGTAGTCATAACACCCCTGCTCCCAAGGCCCATGGTGTCAGCCCCAGCTGGAGCTGGGGGACAGGACTCTACCATTTCCTCTTCAGAGGGGATGGTAGTTGTACTGGTAGTTCATGGGTTGCCCAATAAATCTCAAATGACATGCACCACACACTGCAGCGCAGTGGCCTACTGGCTCTGGTGAAATGGAATACACAACATAGGGAAAGTTTGTAATTTGAGACACAGCCAGGCTGTCAATGACTCTGATTAATCTCTACTACATCCTGACAGACTGCCAGTCACTGCGGCATCGACCACACTGGAGTGCCACGCACACACACACTTACACACGCATACACACACATAGTCACTCTTGTACACACACACACACACCCACCCAATGTTAGATTAGTGACACGTGGGGCAGAACCCTATCGACTGAGTGGAATGTTCCGGTATGAAATCACACCCTAATGAGGCAAAGATAAGCCTCATTACCAACAACACTCGATTATATGCCAGTCAAATGCAGCCATGCTCTATACCACTATGACCCCCCTCCATTATCCTCCTCTCACCCCCCCCCCCCCCCCCCCCCCCCCCCCCGCTGAGCTGCGGAGCCCTCTCTGAGACTTGAAGCACAAACACCACAACACCTGCCCCCAGAGGACAACAGCATTCAAACACACACACAATCTCAGGTGTAAGTCCTTGGAGAAAGCATACAGCCAATCTCACCCTCCCCTGAGGACCTTACGCCCCCCCCCCCACCAGTCCCTGAGACAGAAGCCCAGAGAAGCTTCCTCCATCCCCAACTTAGATCTCCCATACTGTGCCTTCCTCCATCCCCAACTTAGATCTCCCATACTGTGCCTTCCTCCATCCCCAAATTAGATCTCCCATACTGTGCCCCCCCCCCCCCTCCATACATACTCCTGGTGAGGCCTCGCTGTAAGTATGGGAATCCCCTCCAGAAGGTTGTGTTTGGGTGTGCTTGAGTGACGCTCCATGCTGTGGTGTTTTAGCCACAGGCACTACTGTCTGACCCCCATGGCTGGGAGATTGACAGCTGAGGTCCCGCCTAATTGCATTACTCTCCCTGGTGATTGGTTTCTGGCCCTGGGGGCTCATTTGTCAGGGAGCAACCTGGTAATGATGTAAATTAGCTGATCTATGTGTCACTCAGCTATTTATCCCCTGCTGATTGGCCCTTCTGCGCCCCATGGCCCGGCCCGTAGCCGAGGGAGGCTGCTCATTGGTCCCTGGGGAACCAGGAAGTGCCCCAGAGCCGGTTCTAGCAGACTGTAAGTCTCCAAAGGATGATGTTATCTTTCCTCCTGCCTCTTTACTTGTCACTCAATCTGGAAAGAAGTCCCTCAAGCCTGGATCTGAAAATACACACACACACACACACACATAGGTGAGATATCAGGTCTAGGTGGTTATTGCACACACACACACACACACACACAGGTGAGATATCAGGTCTAGGTGGTTATATGATGATGTTGCTCAGTAAGGCACAGTGTTCCACTGAGCACAGGCCACTTGAAGGCCTGATTCAGTTGGATCCTCAAGGAGACAGGGAGATGGAGGCTGCATCAGACAGGGTGTCAACGTGTGTGTGTGTGTGTGTGTGTGTGTGTAAGAGAGAGAGAATGGGTGTTTGTGTTAGAAAAGGGAAGAATCGCTTCAAGCTTCATCCCCACTGTTTACTCAGCATGCCCTCGCTCTATCCTCCATCGCACACACACACTTTGATGCCCTATCTGCATTTAATGTCTCAGCAGCTTCCATTCAGTGTTGTTCTTGCAGACCTGATGTTTATGTCGGCCTCTCCTGTAGTGTGACTGAAAGCTCATAAGGGTGTTTCTGAGGCGTTTGAAAAACCCCAGTAATGTGAGACTGAATATGGATAAATACGAAATAATGTCAGCATCAACCCAGATCGATTGCTGGCTTATACACACAAAATGTGTCTCAGCCTCAGTTGAGATCAATAGTTGACTGTGTTATTGTCTTCATGGTAATGAGTGACAGGTTTGTTCAGTGCCAAACAGGACCTGATGAATAAAACTCCTCTGTAGATCTCAACAAGACCCCATGTTGTTTTTGGCCGGGCTTTGTCTGAACCCAAATACTATATTTCACAAACCATGGAAACCTTTCATCCAGTTAAAACACTGTGGGTGTTTCTAAAACAGTGTTTTTACCGTAACGCAAATGGTCTTATTTGTGTAATGAATGTACTGTGGAGAAACGTCAATATTTAAAATGAGGTGGTTTCTGAATGACATTATGTTGACATGAATTCATATTTCATAGTTCCTTGACACAAGATGGAATCTATAGTTCTTTTTTTGTCATCCAAAGAAAGTTACCTGTGGAAGTGTGGAGGAGCTGAGTGAACAGATGAGAGACATCCTACCTCTGCTCTTTCTGCTTGTTAACACCCCGAGCAGCACAACACTGTGCTAGCTGTGTGAAGGTGGTGCCATATGGCGTCTTTCTGATTGCACCATGTGCTAGATATTAGCGTTAGATTAAGGATATGTGCTGTGCTTTGAATCTTTTGCGAGTGTTTTTCTTTTGTATGGATGTGTGCGTGTTGTCTTTGCGCGCGTGTGTTTGTGATCTTTGGAAATTAGAGGAGTTTGTGTGTGTTGTCTGTGCGCGTGTGTGTTTGTGATCTTTGGAAATTAGAGGAGTTTGTGTGTGTGTGTTGTCTGTGCGTGTATGTTTGTGGTGGATCTCAGCTAAACTCCCATAAAAACTCTCTCACGGAAAATCACTTCCCACGACATGTCTCATGCACAAGCACGAGTGTGGGCCGTGCACACGCCTGTACTCACACACGCATGTATGCACGTTGCCTCACACACATACACACACAGAAGTATGGACTCACACACATGCACGTAAGCACACAGACACACTCTCACACTACATAGTTACGCATTACCTCCCTCTCTCTGTCTCTCTCTCAATCTCTCTGTCTCTCTCTCACTATCTCTCTCCAGTAGTTGCAGTGCCTAACTTCTATTACCCTTGGTGACATGGCAAGCCTATTTGGCAAAGCGTGAGAAAGCTCCAGGTAGGATGGGTAACTGCCATGCTGCATGCAGTGTCTACAGGAGTTTCCTTTACCAGGAGGGAAGAAGATAGGAGAGGAAAAGATTGAAAGAGAGGAAAGGAGAGGATAAGAGGAGAGGAGGAGAGTGAAGAAAAGGAGAGAGATCAGAATGAGAGGAAAGGAAGAGGGGAGAGGGATCAGAATGAGAGATCCATGTTTCTTTCCTCTCCCTTCATGTGTCACTGCCTGCCATGGCTGCATCTAGCAGGAGGTTCACCTCTGGCTCTCGTCCTCTACAGCTGGTCTGAAGGAGAGTTTACACAGCTGGTCTGAAGGAGAGTTTACACAGCTGGTCTGAAGGAGAGTTTACACAGCTGGTCTGAAGGAGAGTTTACACAGCTGGTCTGAAGGAGAGTTTACAAAGCTGGTCTGAAGGAGAGTTTACACAGCTGGCCTGAAAGAGGGTTTATACAGCTGGTCTAAAGTAGAGTTTACACAGCTGGTCTGAAGGAGAGTTTACACAGCTGGTCTGAAGGAGAGTTTACACAGCTGGTCTGAAGGAGAGTTTACACAGCTGGTCTGAAGGAGAGTTTACACAGCTGGCCTGATGGAGAGTTTACACAGCTGGTCTGAAGGAGAGTTTACCCAGCTGGTCTGAAGGAGAGTTTACACAGCTGGCCTGATGGAGAGTTTACACAGCTGGTCTGAAGGAGAGTTTACACAGCTGGTCTGAAGGAGAGTTTACACAGCACATATCCAGAGGTGCTCTTCCCTGGCTGGGAGACACAGTATCAATTTGGGAGACTTGACTTTGTGTGGATTAATAGTAGGGCTGGGCGGTAAGGCCTAAAATGTTTCACGGTATAATTCATAAGCACTGACGGTAATGGTATATATCACGATATATTAGTTATTCTTAAAAGGTCATGACAATGCAATCCACACTGCAGCGGCTAATCTACCGCACTTGGATGGATTTGGATTGGGTAACTCCGGTGTGTCGCATGAGTTGAATTTTCCAACTTTTGCAGTGCTTTGCCGTGGAAGAGCGACTTTAGCGGTCAACAGTAGCCTATGTTTATGGGATCGCAAGAAAACTCTGTTAAATATTTGTAGTGAGTTAGCTATAAACAATTATTACATGGATCAGATGTAATAATTCTCGATTCTGTTGGCCTACAATAAACGATTGTTTATATCCGCGCACATGCATGGCTTTCAGGTGGTGGAAAAAGATTGCTAGTGTTTCCATCTTTGGCTAGCACAATTCAACGACACAACTTACAGAGTAAGCTACTGTTTGGTGGTCGATGTCAGATAACTTGAAACCAAACCATTTCCAAACGACAGAAGAGGACCCCTTTTTTATACCAATTCTTCTTCGTCCGGCAAATCAACCCCAACTGGCGGTTATTTTCAGACATCATCAACGCTTGCTTTACAGTTACACTTGCCAACAAAAGCAGTTTACTCCAATGAATGTTTGCTTCCTCTGGAGTTGCGCTAGCTTGTATGTTGTCTTGCATTGGCTGGCACAATATGTACAGTTTTACATGCTTAAATGTTTTTTTTTGTAAATGATACAAATTTGAAACTAGCCCACTAGGCTGTATCACTTGACTTATATTGTATACCAAACAGAAACACTTTACTTCATACATTTATGAATATATTGTGATATCCATGATATGGCAAAATCCATATCATGGCACAACGCCATACCGGAATTCACGTTCATACCGCCGGTATACCCGCCCCCCCTCGTTAATAGGTTCATGTGTTTAAGGGCAGAAATTGATTTTTTCTGTTGCACCCCATGGACTGGTTCCCCTTCGTGCACACTCTCACACAAACCACACTCTCAACAAGACACACACATACACACGCACCACATACACCTGCCTGCTGCTGTATTAATGAGACATGAATAAGACATGGGGAGAGACCCCCGTGCAGCACTCTCACACACACTCATTACACACTCTCACACACACACACTCTCATACACACACACACACTCAAACTCAATCTCCTACACACACCACACACACTCTCATACACACACTCTCCTACACTCACTCCCCCCCCTCACTTGCCCCCCCCCCCCCCCCCCAGCTGCTTCCTGTCTGCAGATTATCCAGTGTTCATGAGGCTCAGGTTGGGCCAGGAAGAGATTTAACCCCTCAGCAGGGGCCCCCACCCCTCCTGTCAGCATGCATAAACACAGTCACAGTCAGACGTCTCTGTTATGGAGTGTGTGTGCTGGGGGCTGGATCCTGTGTGGTTAGGTTTGGTAACCCTGGCTCCTGTGTGGTTAGGTTTGGTAACCCTGGGTCCTGTGTGGTTAGGTTTGGTAACCCTGGGTCCTGTGTGGTTAGGTTTGGTAACCCTGGGTCCTGTGTGGTTAGGTTTGGTAACCCTAGGTCCTGTGTGGTTAGGTTTGGTAACCCTGGGTCCTGTGTGGTTAGGTTTGGTAACCCTGGGTCCTGTGTGGTTAGGTTTGGTAACCCTAGGTCCTGTGTGGTTAGGTTTGGTAACCCTAGGTCCTGTGTGGTTAGGTTTGGTAACCCTGGCTCTTGTGTGGTTAGGTTTGGTAACCCTAGGTCCTGTGTGGTTAGGTTTGGTAACCCTGGGTCCTGTGTGGTTAGGTTTGGTAACCCTAGGTCCTGTGTGGTTAGGTTTGGTAACTTTGGATCCTGTGTGGTTAGATTTGGTAACCCTGGGTCCTGTGTGGTTAGGTTTGGTAACCCTGGCTCCTGTGTGGTTAGGTTTGGTAACTCTGTGTCCTGTGTGACCATGTGACCAGGCGTCTCTTAGCTCCGCCCCTCCGGGCTCCCAGGTCCACGCCGCTGCCGTCAATGGAGACAGGAGCACCCTGTCCAAGCTGCTCACTGGTACACACACACTCCTAACACACCCCTCACACACACACACACACCTCTATCACACACAGGTGTGTATGTATATATATATGTGTGTGTGTGTGCAGCAGAACCAGCGCTGTGCAACCATGAGGACCAGTTTGGTCGCTCCCCCGCTGATGTACTGCGTCCTGGCCGACCGTCTGGACTGTGCTGAGGTCCTGCTGAAGGCTGGAGCCTCTGTCAACAAGACTGACCACAGCCAGCGCAGCGCCTTGCATCTCGCTGCACAGAAGGTACACACATCATAACCCCACAATCAAATATCAGCAGGGAGGAAGTGAGGTGAGACTGGGGGAAGTCTGTCCCACCAGGAATCCTAGGATGTCTACATGAACGCTGGAAATGTTGGAATGCTTGTTACAGGTGGGGTGGCAGTGCCCCCTAGTGGAAGGACCATCCCCATGACTGTCTCTGCCCAGACCCCCCTCTCCCCCCTCCCGCTCCTCACTTACTGCTGAGGGGGGCTGAGGCATCTCTCTCACTCTGCTGTGTGTGTGTGTGTGTGTATGTGTGTGTGATGGGAGGTCCTTTCTCTTTCTGACATCTGATCAATAGCTGCCTGAGATTGGGAGAAGGCCTTGGGATTACTGATCTAATTGGAGAATAGGGAGGATGGACCCCCTGACACACACACACTGACACACACACTGACACACACACACACACTGACACACACACACACACTGACACACACTGACACACACACACTGACACACACACTGACACACACACACACTGACACACACACTGACACACACACACTGACACACACACACTGACACACACACACACTGACACACACACTGACACACACACACTGACACACACACTGACACACACACACTGACACACACACACTGACACACACAAACACACACACACTGACACACACACTGACACACACACACTGACACACACACACACACACTGACACACACACACTGACACACACACACACACACACTGACACACACACACTGACACACACACTGACACACACACACACTGACACACACACACACTGACACACACTGACAGACACACACTGACACACACACTGACACACACACACACTGACACACACACACACTGACACACACACACTGACACACACACACACCCTGGCATGCATGCTCACACATTAGATAGATTTGTCAGTGAGCGGAGCAGTGGTCACACGAAGGCAAACAGACTGAGCACACATCAGCTGGCCTCGCCACCCAGAGCAGTCTCCAGTCCCTGTGACAGGGGGAGGGGGAGGGGCGGGGCGATGCTGGAGGGATGACAGGGTGTAAGTGGGTATTTAGCCAGGCCACCCTCCTCTTCTGACAGCCTATCAGAGCCTGAGAGAGAGAGTGAGAAAGCCTGGAGGAGAGGAGAGAGATGGATGATCAGGGGATTAGATCAGACGCCAGAGAGAGAGTGAGAAATTGGGATGATGTGTGTGTGTTGATTCTGCTGCTGTCTGAGGCTCATGTCATGACCACTGTTGAGGCGAATGAGTGATTGAATCTGTTCTTCAGCCTGGTGCGTGTGTGTCTCGTAGGGTAATGTTCGCTTCCTGAAGCTGCTGCTCTCCAGACGGGCTGACTGGCTCCAGAAGGATCTAGAAGAGATGACCCCTCTCCACCTGGCCACCCAACACTCCTCCCTCAAGCCCCTGGCCCTGCTCCTCAAACACATAGGTCCTGGGGAAGTGGACACCCAGGACAGGAACAAGGTACCTCTCTCACACACACACACACACACACACACACACACACACACACACACACACACACACACACACACACAGTCTCGTCTGAGACTGAGGAGCTGATATGTATCAGACTGCTATGTTTTGTAATAATCCAATATGCATCATTATCATGTCAGGTGACATGACTGGCTTTAGTATGGCTCAGAATAGCCAACTATCTCCATGAACTCTCTGTCTGTCTGTGTCTCTCCCTCTCTGTCTGTCTGTCCATCTCTCCTTGCTTTTCTGCTCTCTTTTCTCTCTCTCCCTCTTTCTCTCCCTCCTTGTCTTTCTTTTTCTCTTCACCTCCCCCTAACCCTAACCCTCCCCCCAGCAAACAGCCCTCCACTGGTCAGCCTTCTATAACCGTCCAGAGCATGTTCGTCTGTTGATCAAGCATGACTCCAACATCGGGATCCCAGACAGTGAGGGTCGGATCCCTCTGCACTGGGCTGCACACAGCCAGGAACCCAGCGCTACTCACACCGTGCACTGCATCCTGGTACACACACCACACACTCACCATACACACATACACACCATACACACACACACCATACACACACACACACCACACACACACCATACACACATACACACCATACACACACACACACACCATACACACACACACACCACACACACACCATACACACATACACACACCATACACACACACACACCACACACACACCATACACACATACACACCATACACACACACACACACACACACCATACACACACACACACCACACACACACACACACACACCATACACACACACACACCACACACACACCATACACACATACACACACCACACACACACACACCATACACACACACACACCACACACACACCATACACACATACACACCATACACACCATACACACACACACCACACACTCACCATACACACATACACACCATACACACACACACACACCATACACACACACACACCACACACACACACACACCATACACACACACACACCATACACACATACACACACCACACACACACACACACACCACACACACACCATACACACATACATACACACACCACACACACACCATACACACATACATACACACACACACCATACATTTACATTACATTTATGCATTTAGCAGATGGTTTATCCAAAGCGACTTCCAAGAGAGAGCTTTACAAAAGAGCATAGGTCACTGATCATAACAACGAGGTAGTCCCAAACATTGCAAGCAGCCAAAACAACACTTGTTTAGTTTTGAAAAAACTAAACAAGTGCCAAAAGGGAAGACCCATAAGAGCATGCAGTTATACAAGTTACAAATTAAAACAACATGAACCACAAAAAGTGCAAGACTGTACCTGTAGAAGAACAATCAACAGTAAAATATTACTGAGCAACAAGTCACTCAATAAGAGTCATTGTAATCCTGGGGGAAACTAACATCAGGTCCAGCCAAGCATTCCTAATTCCTAATACACACACACATGCATACATACACATATTAAGTGTGTGTATATGTCTGTGTATATGTATGTGTATGTATGGTGTGTGTGTGTATGGTGTGTGTGTGTATGGTGTGTGTGTGTGTAGGAAGCAGCTCCGACAGAGTCCCTGCTGAACTGGCAGGACTACGAGGGCCGCACTCCTCTGCATTTTGCCGTTGCCGATGGTAACGAGGCGGTGGTGGAGGTGCTGACCTCATATGAAGGCTGCAGCGTCACTGCATACGACAACCTCTTCCGAACCCCCTTACACTGGGCTGCTCTGCTGGGTAGGGGAGTGTGTGTGCCAGCATCTGTCCTCTGATCCATCTATGATCTGAGTTTCACAGCTTCATATCTGGGCTGTGTTTCTGATCCATCTATGATCTGAGTTTCACAGCTTCATATCTGGGCTGTGTTTCTGATCCATCTATGATCTGAGTTTCACAGCTTCATATCTGGGCTGTGTTTCTGATCCATCTATGATCTGAGTTTCACAGCTTCGTATCTGGGCTGTGTTTCTGATCCATCTATGATCTGAGTTTCACAGCTTCATATCTGGGCTGTGTTTCTGATCCATCTATGATCTGAGTTTCACAGCTTCGTATCTGGGCTGTGTTTCTGATCCATCTATGATCTGAGTTTCACAGCTTCATATCTGGGCTGTGTTTCTGATCCATCTATGATCTGAGTTTCACAGCTTCATATCTGGGCTGTGTTTCTCCGTATGTGTCAGGCCATGCCAGGATAGTACACCTGCTGCTGGAGAGGAACTCATCTGGCAGCATCCCCTCCGACAGCCAGGGGGCCACACCCCTGCACTATGGTGCACAGAGTAACCATGCGGTGAGTCTGATACACACACACACACACACACATCATATTACAGAATAGAGTATATGTATGTGTCGGAGACTCACAGCATAGTTACTCTGTGTGTGTGTGTGTGTGTGTGTGTAGGACACAGTGGGCGTGCTCCTCTCCCACCCCTCAGTGAAGGATGAGCCGGACCTGGAGGGCCGGACGGCGTTCCTCTGGGCTGCTGGGAAAGGCAGCGATGACGTCATCCGCACCATGCTTTCCCTCACCCCCCACCTCGACATCAACATGACTGATAAGTACGGAGGAACCGGTGAGCAGGGTTAGGGTCACTGGTGAAGGTTAGGGTTAGAGCCTCTGGTGAGCAGGGTGATTAGATAGCTGGTCAGGGTTAGGGTCACTGGTGAAGGTTAGGGTTAGAGCCTCTGGTGAGCAGGGTGATTAGATAGCTGGTCAGGGTTAGGGTCACTGGTGAAGGTTAGGGTTAGAGCCTCTGGTGAGCAGGGTGATTAGATAGCTGGTCAGGGTTAGGGTCACTGGTGAAGGTTAGGGTTAAAGCCTCTGGTGAGCAGGGTGATTAGATAGCTGGTCAGGGTTAGGGTCACTGGTGAAGGTTAGGGTTAGAGCCTCTGGTGAGCAGGGTGATTAGATAGCTGGTCAGGGTTAGGGTCACTGGTGAAGGTTAGGGTTAGAGCCTCTGGTGAGCAGGGTGATTAGATAGCTGGTCAGGGTTAGGGTCACTGGTGAAGGTTAGGGTTAGAGCCTCTGGTGAGCAGGGTGATTAGATAGCTGGTCAGGGTTAGGGTCACTGGTGAAGGTTAGGGTTAGAGCCTCTGGTGAGCAGGGTGATTAGATAGCTGGTCAGGGTTAGGGTCACTGGTGAAGGTTAGGGTTAGAGCCTCTGGTGAGCAGGGTGATTAGATAGCTGGTCAGGGTTAGGGTCACTGGTGAAGGTTAGGGTTAGAGCCTCTGGTGAGCAGGGTGATTAGATAGCTGGTCAGGGTTAGGGTCACTGGTGAAGGTTAGGGTTAAAGCCTCTGGTGAGCAGGGTGATTAGATAGCTGGTCAGGGTTAGGGTCACTGGTGAAGGTTAGGGTTAGAGCCTCTGGTGAGCAGGGTGATTAGATAGCTGGTCAGGGTTAGGGTCACTGGTGAAGGTTAGGGTTAGAGCCTCTGGTGAGCAGGGTGATTAGATAGCTGGTCAGGGTTAGGGTCACTGGTGAAGGTTAGGGTTAGAGCCTCTGGTGAGCAGGGTGATTAGATAGCTGGTCAGGGTTAGGGTCACTGGTGAAGGTTAGGGTTAGAGCCTCTGGTGAGCAGGGTGATTAGATAGCTGGTCAGGGTTAGGGTCACTGGTCTGCAGGGTTAGGGTCACTGGTGAGCAGGGTTAGGGTCACTGGTGAGCAGGGTGATTAGATAGCTGGTGAGCAGGGTGATTAGATAGCTGGTCAGGGTTAGCATCACTGGTGAGCAGGGTGATTAGATAGCTGGTCAGGGTTAGGGTCACTGGTGAGCAGGGTTAGGGTCACTGGTGAGCAGGGTTAGGGTCACTGGTGAGCAGGGTGATTAGATAGCTGGTCAGGGTTAGGGTCACTGGTGAGCAGGGTTAGGGTCACTGGTGAGCAGGGTTAGGGTCACTGGTGAGCAGGGTGATTAGATAGCTGGTCAGGGATGTAGCTGAAATGGCCTGGGGCAAAGGGTTGAAGAGTTCTGTCTGGCTAGTTTCACCTCTCCTCCTCTCCTCTTCTCCTGTGTGTGTGTTCTCCTGTGTGTGTGTTCTCCTGTGTGTGTGTTCTCCTGTGTGTGTGTTCTCCTGTGTGTGTGTTCCTGCAGCGCTGCATGCTGCTTCTCTGTCGGGCCATGTGGACACGGTGAGTGTGCTGCTCCAACAGGGCGCGCAGGTGGACGTCCTGGACGTGATGAAGCACACACCGCTGTTCCGTGCGTGTGAGATGGGCCATCGAGACGTCATCCTCACGCTCATCAGAGGTGAGCAGCCAACTGGATATGGATGTGTTGTATATGTATGTATATATATATATATCATGTATGTGTGTGTGTGTGTGTCTGTGTGCAGGCAGTGCCCGTGTTGACCTGGTGGATGTGGATGGGCACAGTGTTCTCCACTGGGCGGCGCTTGGGGGAAACGCCCAGGTGTGCCAGGTGCTGATGGAGAACGGGATCAGTCCTAATGTACAGGTACACACACACACACACACACACACAGAACACACATTCACATACGCACACACACACTCATCGTGGTCCTATGGATGTGTGTCTTGTGTGTGTGTGTGTGTCCCCTGTGTGTGTGTGTGTGTTCAGGATGTGGCCGGGAGGACCCCTCTGCAGTGTGCTGCTTATGGAGGGTACATCACCTGCATGGCTGTCCTGATGGAAAACCAAGCAGACCCAAACATACAGGACAAGGAGGTAGGAAAACCAAGCAGACCCAAACATACAGGACAAGGAGGTAGGAAAACCAAGCAGACCCAAACATACAGGACAAGGAGGTAGGAAAACCAAGCAGACCCAAACATACAGGACAAGGAGGTAGGAAAACCAAGCAGACCCAAACATACAGGACAAGGAGGTAGGAAAACCAAGCAGACCCAAACATACAGGACAAGGAGGTAGGAAAACCAAGCAGACCCAAACATACAGGACAAGGAGGTAGGAAAACCAAGCAGACCCAAACATACAGGACAAGGAGGTAGGAAAACCAAGCAGACCCAAACATACAGGACAAGGAGGTAGGAAAACCAAGCAGACCCAAACATACAGGACAAGGAGGTAGGAAAACCAAGCAGACCCAAACATACAGGACAAGGAGGTAGGAAAACCAAGCAGACCCAAACATACAGGACAAGGAGGTAGGAAAACCAAGCAGACCCAAACATACAGGACAAGGAGGTAGGAAAACCAAGCAGACCCAAACATACAGGACAAGGAGGTAGGAAAACCAAGCAGACCCAAACATACAGGACAAGGAGGTAGGCACACGCACAGAACCTACACACCTTAACACACATTCTTATAGTACTGCGTGTTGATGTGTGTGTGTGTGTGTGTGCATGGCAGAACAGTGTGTTGATGTGTGTGTGTGTGTGTGCAGGGCAGAACAGTGTGTTGATGTGTGTGTGTGTGTGTGTGTGTGTGTGTGTGTGTGCAGGGCAGAACAGTGTGTTGATGTGTGTGTGTGTGTGTGTGTGTGTGTGCAGGGCAGAACAGCCCTCCACTGGTCCTGTAATAACGGCTACCTGGATGCTGTCAAGCTGCTGCTCGGCTGTGGTGCCTTCCCCAATCACATGGAACACAACCAGGAGAGGTGAGGAGGAAGAGGAGATGGGGGGGGGGGGGGAGGAAGAGAGGGGGGAGGGGGAGGAGGAGGAGGGGGGGAGGAGGAGGGGGGAGGAGGAGGGGGGGAGGAGGAGGAGGGGGAAGAGATGGGGGGGAGGAGGAAGAGATGGGGGGGAGGAGGAGGAAGAGATGGGGGGGAAGGAGGAGGAAGAGATGGGGGGGAGGAGGAGGAGGAGGAGGAGGGGGAGGAGGAGGAGGAGAAGGGGGGGGGGCGGAGGAGGGGAGGAGGAACATGAGGTGAGCTCACTCTCACCAATACACTCTTCTGGGTTGGAAAAGTCTAGAGATTCACAGTCTGTGTGTGTGTGTGTGTGCAGATACACTCCTCTGGATTATGCTCTTCTGGGGGAGCACAGTGAGGTGACCCAGTACATGCTGGAGCATGGAGCTCTGTCCATCGCAGCCATCCAGGACATTGCTGCTGCCTCCATCCAGGCGCTGTACAAGGGCTTCACCGTCCGCAAGGCCTTCAGGGAGAGGAAGAACCTGCTTATGAGACACGAGCAGCTACGCAAGGACGCCGCCAAGTACGACACACACACACACACACGCGTACCTTACACACACACACACACACACACGTACCTTACACACACACACACACGTACCTTACACACACACACACACACGTACCTTACACACACACACACACGTACCTTACACTCAGACACCCACACACACACACACGTACCTTACACTGAGGTATCAACACATACACACTTTCTTTATTTGTTTCAATTTCCTCTTTATTTCCATCTCTGGTCATGTCGTTCTCCATCTTTCTCCATCTTCCTCTCTCCATCCATACTGAAACCCTCTCCATATCCATCTCTCTCTCTTGTCATCCCTGCACACACATACATCTTCCACCTGTCTCTCTCTGGCTCCCTGAGTCGTTTGCTCACCATCACCCTCACATTCTAGTGACACCATTTTATGGATCGAGGCTTTCTTCATCCTACACACAATAAGCTCATTATTTAGACCAGCTGTTGTGCATTTGACTGTCTCTCAAGAGGGTGTTCTGCATCTGTCATCGATGAGAAACACAATTCTAATAGAGGAATGAAGCGGGAGGCAGTTATGCTGTGACATCATTGAGGATCTGTTCCTATAAGTCAGGGGTGGCCAACCCTGGTCCTCGAGAGCCTCAGTCCTGCATGTTTTAGATGTTTCCCTGCTCCAGCACACCTGATTCAAATGAACGGTCATTCTCAGGCTTGGATAACGACCATTCACTTGGATTAGGTGTGCTGGAGCAGGGAAACATCTAAAACATGCAGGACTGAGGCTCTCGAGGACCAGGGTTGGCCACCCCTGCTCTAAGTGATGCTGGAATGGAAGACGGCTGTTTGGGAATGGTCATGTGTCTGTAACGTGCAGGTGAAGGAGTAGCAGGTTTATGTGAACGTGAAGTGTCGGTTTGTGTGTCGGTGTGGGAGACATGAATGTGGGGGAAACTAAACACTCATCTCTGGTTGCTTAGGAAACGGGAGGAGGAGCTACGGAGGCGTGAAACCGAGCATCAAATCTCATTGGCAAGGTCAGAGAGACAGAAGATCTCATTGGCCAGGTCAGAGAGACAGAAGATCTCATTGGCCAGGTCAGAGAGACAGAAGATCTCATTGGCCAGGTCAGAGAGACAGAAGATCTCATTGGCCCGTGCTGAGCTGGAGCAGCTGTCATTGACCGAGCCCACGCTGGAACCAGCGGTGTGTGAGACCCTGACCCTGCCCAGGGGGAAGAGAAACCCCAAACATGAACACACACGTACAGACGTGGAGCGGAGACACAGAGGTACACACTCACACTAAAAGTCACACAACCACATTCACACACACACACACCAGTGCAGACACTCATATGCCAATGTAGCATGGTGAGTCCGGTAGCCAAGCAACGATTAGCAGGCAGTTGAAGGTATCTGTCTCTCTTGTCTGTCTCTCATGTCTGTCTCTCCTGTCTGTCTCTCCTGTCTGTCTCTCTTGTCTCTCTCTTGTCTGTCTCTCCTGTCTGTCTCTCTTGTCTCTCTCCTGTCTGTCTCTCTTGTCTGTCTCTCTTGTCTCTCTCCTGTCTGTCTCTCCTGTCTGTCTCTCTTGTCTCTCTCCTGTCTGTCTCTCTTGTCTCTCTCCTGTCTGTCTCTCCTGTCTGTCTCTCTTGTCTCTCTCCTGTCTATCTCTCTTGTCTCTCTCCTGTCTATCTCTCTTGTCTCTCTCCTGTCTGTCTCTCTTGTCTCTCTCCTGTCTGTCTCTCCTCTCTGTCTCTCCTGTCTGTCTTTCTTGTCTGTCTCTCCTGTCTGTCTCTCTTGTCTCTCTCCTGTCTATCTCTCTTGTCTGTCTCTCCTGTCTGTCTCTCCTGTCTGTCTCTCTTGTCTCTCTCCTGTCTGTCTCTCCTGTCTGTCTCTCTTGTCTGTCTCTCTTGTCTCTCTACTGTCTGTCTCTCCTGTCTGTCTCTCCTGTCTGTCTCTCTTGTCTCTCTCCTGTCTGTCTCTGTTGACTGTCTCTCTTGTCTGTCTCTCTTGTCTCTCTCCTGTCTGTCTCTCCTGTCTGTCTCTCCTGTCTGTCTCTCTTGTCTCTCTCCTGTCTGTCTCTCTTGTCTGTCTCTCCTGTCTGTCTCTCTTGTCCCTCTCCTGTCTGTCTCTCCTGTCTGTCTCTCTTGTCTTTCTCTTGTCTGTCTGTCTCTCTTGTCTCTCTCTTGTCTGTCTCTCTTGTCTCTCTCTTGTCTGTCTGTCTCTCTTGTCTCTCTCTTGTCTGTCTCTCTTGTCTCTCTCCTGTCTGTCTCTCTCCTGTCTGTCTCTCTTGTCTCTTTCCTGTCTGTCTCTCCTCTCTGTCTCTCCCAGCACACAGGAGCAGCCCCTCCAGGCTTCCAGCTCCTCCCATGACTTCTGACCGTGTGGCCTCTGGCTCCGCCCCCAGCCCCCAACACAGACCCCCCACCACCCCTAAGGCAAAGAGACGCATCTCTGCAAACACACACACTCCCTCCAACACACACACATTCTGCGACACCAAGGAACACATCCCTAGAATAAAGATGGACAATCGAGGGAAGACACACACACACCCCATCAAAACACACACAAACAGTCTTGTAGAGGAACACCCACTGGTTAACGCAGGGAGCAGAGCCTGCACACACGCTCCCTCCCCAAGGCTATGCGCTGCTATGGATGATTCACAAAGAACTTACACTGCTCCTGCGAGCACACACACACACGCTCTGACACACACACACGCCCTGACACACACACACGCCCTGACACACACACAAGCCTGCAGCAGTGGGGGAGCCGGGGAAGGAGCCAGAGAGGAAGTGAGGAGCAGGCAGCAGGCGGCCTGTACCATCCAGCGGGCCTGGAGAAGGTGGGTGTAGACCAAGGCCGAATCCCAATACTTCCCCTTCCCCCTTCCCCTTAGTTTTGCGTGAGAGCTAGTGGTGTCCCAATACTCTTTTGGAGCTAGGGGTAGGGCTAAGACTAAGGGATATACACCCCTTAAAAACAAGTAAGATCGGGAGCTTACTTGAAACCTAGGGCTATGTGAATCCTGCACGACCGGCAACAATGGCGGCCAGATCATCCAGAAAGTCCGATAAATGTAATATTTTCGGCTTAATTAATTGATAAAAAAATTATGACAGTCTTGTTTTGTGTTATACACAGTCCTGAACATATATATTTGCAACCATGTTTTAAATCGAAACGTTTTAAAAAAATCGCTAGTTTGGTATGCTAATGCAACAGTGTTGAATTGCACAACAATCCCGCATTTCTCTGACTAGCATGTCTACAGTTTTAAGTAAACTCCATTGGCAGCGAATGTCATCTAATATCAGTGCATAACACTACTTGCTTTGGAGATATTGATACGTGCTAGATGACGTACCTGTAACCAAGTGGCGTCCCATTTCCTAGGGCTATGTAGCCCTTACCCCTTACTTTCGAGGGCCAAGGGCTAGGGGTAAATTAAGGGGAAGGGGTAATGGGAAGGGCTAAGGGGGAGTATTGGGATTCGGCCCAAGTGCCCTTAGTGTGTCGAGTTGGTTTTCCCCTGTGCATGTGTGTGAGGTGTGTGTGTGTGTGACACCATGTAAGGCCTGCTCTGTGTTAGTGAGTGTCTAGAAGCGGGTATGGTCTGTTCTGCTCTGGGACCAGGGCAGTACCATGTGGTGCCCACATGTTTACCGCCCTCCCACTAACACCTCTCCAATGGGGTGGGGTGGGGAGGTGCAGAGGTATAATCCCAAGAGCTCACACTGTTTTAACAAGAGGCTAAAAGTTCAGGCGTATCGTTGTAATAACTGCCAGCTGCCTCTCTCTCTCTGACTATCTCTCTCTCACACACACACACACACACACACACACACACACACACACACACACACACACACACACACACAGAGACTCTCCCACCCCTTTATGCCCTGGGTCCCAGCTGAGTCAGGTAGGGTTGTCTCCCATTTACTGGCCAAAGAAGATGATAAACACATATGGTCTAGTATTAGCCCAATATTAGCCCACCTCCAGACAACATACAGGGAACAGAAACCTACAATCCAGCATGTGTCCTGCCACATTACACTTTACCTTACCTTGGGCCTTGCATGGGATTCAAACCCCCAATGCAGAGCACTCCATGGGTAGCCACAGGAGTACCGTCTGGTCACGGTGAGCCACCAGGAAGGGTAAGGGAGGAGCTGCTGTGAGATCAGGGCACCACAGGAGCTTAACAGGACTCCTTAACTCCAGGGCCTGTTAGGGCCTGTTAGGGCCTGTTAGTCCTCCTGCTTCCTGTTGTCCTCCTGTTTCCTGTTAGTCCTCCTGCTTCCTGTTGTCCTCCTGTTTCCTGTTAGTCCTCCTGCTTCCTGTTGTCCTCCTGTTTCCTGTTGTCCTCCTGCTTCCTGTTGTCCTCCTGTTTCCTGTTGTCTTCCTGTTTCCTGTTGTCCTCCTGCTTCCTGTTGTCCTCCTGTTTCCTGTTGTCCTCCTGCTTCCTGTTGTCTTCCTGTTTCCTGTTGTCTTCCTGCTTCCTGTTGTCCTCCTGTTTCCTGTTGTCCTCCTGTTTCCTGTTGTCCTCCTGCTTCCTGTTGTCCTTCTGCTTCCTGTGTAGTTTTCATGTCCAAGGAAGACAGAGGCGTGGCCTGGGCTCAGAGGGGGTGGGGCCTGCAGAGGCCACCTCCCATCTTCACTCAGCCAACAGGAACCGAACCTCTGGCCAAGCTCCGCCTACTAAGTCAGCAGCCATCAAGAACTCAGCGCTGCAAAGCATCTATGGTGGGTAATAATAATAATAATAAGGTCTGGTAAGGTCTGTGCGTAACAATCCAGGAGAAATTTGATCAATTTGTTCTGGTTTGATGTTTGACACGATTTCAGGAAAAAACAGAATACGCTGAGCACATAAACTGAGCTTTCTAGGTTAGAGTGGACGTATGTGGGAATGAACTCCCCCGTGTGGTCAGTCCCCTGGGGGGCGTAGAGGCCCCCCCTCAGAAGGGGCGGGGCCTACAGACAGTCATGACCTTCAGCACACATCAGCAGGTGATGACGGGAGAGTGGTCTGGAATCTGGGCCAATATGCACACACACACACACAAACACACAGCTTTACCCCCCTCTCTCTGACGTGGTCACCCCCCCTCTCTCTCCTCTGTCTTGTGTTCTCTCCCTCACACACACTTGCACTGTCAGTCGTGTCTATGAAAAGTTCAAAGCTGTCAGGGGGAATGTCAGACGACAGCGTAGAGCTGTCCGCTCAACACACACACGCTCCGCTCAACACACACACGCCCCATCTACACACACACGCCCCGTCTACACACACTCGCTCCGTCTACACACACTCGCTCTGTCTACACACACATCCATGAACCATTGTCATTCTTTTCTGCCCATCTCTCTCACACACTCATTTTCCATCAGGCTGTTCGTCACCTGGACAAACACACCTGGACACCAGTTCATGTGACCAACTTCTTTGGTACTTGCTGTATCTAATGACCTTGCGATGTCCTGTTGCATTGCAGGGGTCAGGCTACGTTCAAAAAAGTATTGGGTCAAAGACCCCAACAAGACTCAAACTGCGATAATAACAGTCAAAGAACCGATTAAACAGTCACACCATCTAAACAGACAGGTTGGGATAGTGCAGCCCCATAAACCATGGCAGCTTTTTGCAATCCTTCCAATGGGTACAGTCATTAAAGTGGCAACATTTGAATATAATACATTACATACATTAAGATTGTATCAAATAATATCTTGTTTATTTTGGTGTGTACTTAGTTTCATGTTTGTTTCCTGGGCTGCAGGAAGCTCGTTAGCCAGGCGTGGGCCCTGCCTCCGAGGGCCTCCCTCACAGGTCCTGCTGGGCACGTCTCTCCACACGACCAGCCAGCGTGAGTACACACCAACACTGGACGCCTGGAACCACATTCTCAAGTCAATGTCATGCTTGTGTGTGTGTTTACAGTGAGCAGTATGGAGTGTGTGTTGAGTGTGTGTGTGTTTACAGTGAGCAGTATGGAGTGTGTGTTTACAGTGAGCAGTATGGAGTGTGTGTTTACAGTGAGCAGTATGGAGTGTGTGTGTTTACAGTGAGCAGTATGGAGTGTGTGTGTTTACAGTGTCTGTGTGTGTGTTTACAGTGAGCAGTATGGAGTGTGTGCACCTGTCTGAGTCAGTGGGGAAAGCCAGGCAGTATTCCTACCACCTCCGACCCCACAGCGCCGGGCAGGGGCCTGGAGGCCGAGGGAAGCACTGAGGCCGAGTCAAGCACTGAGGCCAGGGAGACTGGCGGCCAGGGAGACTGGAGGCCAGGGAGACTGGAGGCCAGGGAGACTGGCGGCCAGGGAGACTGGAGGCCAGGGAGACTGGAGGCCAGGGAGACTGGAGGCCAGGGAGACTGGAGGCCAGGGAGACTGGAGGCCAGGCAGGGCCACAGCCCCACAGATCACTGAGACATGTTGGAGTCTCTCATCCTCTCACCACGGCGGCTTCACTCCAGGTGTTGGCCAGACCGCACCACACCCTGCGGCTGTTCTAAATACAGCCATGACATCACAGATGTGACCTCACAGGCCAGGGTGATGTCTGTGGAAGTAGTGTGTGCGCAAGATAACCTTTTGGTTTCATTGTAGAGCAAGGAGCTCACACACATGCACTCTCATACAAGATAACCTTTCCTCCTGTGTGGAGACAGTCTATCAACAACAGGTCATACCGTAAGCCCACCTGCAGCCAGATGTACATGTACACGCACACACACACACCCACCAGAAGATACTCAGATGTACTTTAGACATACCGCTATCAGATATAACCTGTCTCCATGGGAACATGGAATATTTAATTTCTGCAGTCTCGTTCTCCAATGTCTTCTGCTCATGTGTCAGTTACAGACAAGCATGTGTCTGACACGCACAAACGTCTTCCCAGTCTGGACCTACAATACCTCAGTGTTGAATAGTCAAAATTGTTTAATAACAATTATTGGAATAAAAAAAGAATGACAAACGTAACTCACATTTTATTAAACTTTTATTTTGCTAACAAAAGTGTGTAACAGCCATCTTAGAGTGGGAGGCTGGAACACTGTACAGCCCTCTCAGAGTGGGTGTGGCCTGTGCCTGTCTGAGGGGGGTGGCCTGTGTCTGTCTGAGGGGTGTGGCCTGTGCCTGTCTGAGGGGTGTGGCCTGTGCCTGTCTGAGGGGTGCGGCCTGTGCCTGTCTGAGGGGTGTGGCCTGTGTCTGTCTGAGGGGTGTGGCCTGTGCCTGTCTGAGGGGTGCGGCCTGTGCCTGTCTGAGGGGTGCGGCCTGTCTGTCTGAGGGGTGTGGCCTGTCTGTCTGAGGGGTGTGGCCTGTCTGTCTGAGGGGTGTGGCCTGTCTGTCTGAGGGGTGTGGCTTGTGCCTGTCTATCTGAGGGGTGTGGCCTGTGTCTGAGGGGTGTGGCCTGTCTGTCTGAGGGGTGTGGCCTGTCTGTCTGAGGGGTGTGGCCTGTCTGTCTGAGGGGTGTGGCCTGTCTGTCTGAGGGGTGTGGCCTGTCTGTCTGAGGGGTGTGGCCTGTCTGTCTGAGGGGTGTGGCCTGTGTCTGTGAGGAGCACAGGCCAGAGATCGATTTCTGGGAATTCACAAAAAAATCTAACATACAAATGTAATGTACAGAGCCCACGAGCATCTTTAGCCCATATGGCCAAGAAGCATGTCTGCTCTATTCAATGTGGTCCTGTGTTGAAATTCTGGAGAGGCCTGCAAGGGGATGAAGGCTCCAGGTGTGATGGGTGTGGTCAGTAGATTTCTCGAAGACCCAGGTTGCCATGGTGACTGGCCATGGTGACACTGTAGCAGTACATCAGGTCTGTCAACCACTGCTGCCTTGCCTCGCCACGGCAGTACCTCTACAACACACAGAACACACACGCAGTCAGAACACACACGCAGTCAGAACACACACGCAGTCAGAACACAGTCAGAACACACACGCAGTCAGAACACACACGCAGTCAGAACACAGTCAGAACACACACGCAGTCAGAACACAGTCAGAACAACCTGAAAGCCATGTGACAAACCGTGTAACCTCACTGTTAATGTGACAGACTCACTGTGTCTATTAGAGACACTGGAGAGAGCGAGATAGAGAAACAGAGAGAGAGACAGAGAGTGTGACAGAGAGAGAGAGGCTGTTCACCATCAGTTCCTGCAGGACGTGTTGCAGCGGCGCAACGTTGGCCAGCAGGTGGCTGCGCATGGGCGCATGCTGCAGCAGGAGAGTCAGGATGTGGCCCAGCTGAGGGAGCTCCTCCTCACACAGGTCAGCCGGCCGCAGAGACTGCAGCAGCATGCGCAGCAGCCTGGGAACACTGCTCAGAGCACACACACACGCATCCAACACTGCCTCCCTGGGGAGAGTGAGGCAGACACTGGAGTTATACACACACACATATATATACACAAACACACACACACACACACACACACTAGAAGCACGCACTCGGCCCTGAACTAGATCAAAGCAGATTGATCTCCATTATCTAAATAATTGTGGATATTCTGTTTGTCTAGGAGCATGAGACTGAGCGAAACACACACACAGACCTCTTGTGGTTGCTGTGTGAGTGTGGGTCGTGCTGCAGGGAAGAGAGCAGGGCCAGTAGGCTGAGGCAGCAGAGCGACAGGAAGCGCAGCAGGGCCTCGCTGGGCAGGACAGAGGGCTCCAGCAGGCGTGCCATGGCTCTCAGCAGCCCTGCAGCCATGCTGTCTGGAACCACCTGCAGCTTGGTCTGCAGCAGGGGAGGGGGAGAAGGACAGGGTTAGGAAGCTGGATGGAACCCTCCGGGTCCACGCGTTCAGGTGGGAGGACCAAACTCTCACCAGGTGTTTGCAAATGCCATTCTGCAGCACATCAAAACACTGGGACCTCGACCCTGATGTCTCCAGGCAGCGGCACACTTCCTGTGGACAAAGACAGACACATACATCACTTCCTGTGGCTCCAATTACACATTTAATAATAGTTTCTTTCTGAGCCCCTGAGGCCAGACAGGCTGATACATGGACAATTAGACCTTTTTTCTTTTTTACAATGTTTCATGAGCCTACAAATAATAAGGAAGTGAGTGAGCACGTGTGTAAGTGGGGTGAAATCTAATAGCAGTAACGACATTACAGGGAACATGAGAGGCACGCACACATCACTCTCTCTGCCCCAACCAGCCACTCATCAGGCTAACCACATTACCTTCACACTCTGGGACAATGTTAAAGGCATAGTTCACAGTCTGGGACAATGTTAAAGGCATAGTTCACAGTCTGGGACAATGTTAAAGGAATAGTTCACACGTGTTCTATTATTTTCTGGATTTGAAATATGGATGGTATATAGATTAATAAAATATAAATCACTGGTTTTAAAAGAGGCAATAATTAGGCTCATACTAAAATTGGGCAATTGGGCCAGGTCTACACAAACACATGCCCCATCTACACACATGCCCCATCTACACACATGCCCCATCTACATACATGCCCCATCTACAGTACACACATGAACCATTGTCATCCTTTTCTGCCCATCTCTCTCACACACTCATTTTCCATCAGGCTATTCGTCACCTGGACAAACACACCTGGACACCAGTTTATGTGACCAACTTCTTTGGTACTTGCTGTATCTAATGACCTTGAGATGTCCTGTTGCATTGCAGGGGTCAGTGTAGTGCAGGGATTCCCAAAGTGTGGTGCGCGAGAGGAAAAATGTAATGGTGGTCTAATGGTGTACTCATTCATATTAATTATGATATGGCAACGACAGTACGAGCGTTCTGATTGGCTAATGGGTAGTCATGCCAGCCGCATACTGCTCTCCTCGCCGGTCTGATATGGATCTGTATTGCCCTCTGACATCATCTTCCAAATGAGCGATATTGATAGACATACACAGCCATGAGGAAATTCAGAAGCAGCGAAAATGTGTTATTGAAAGTGATGATGAAGACTAGAAACTACAGTTTGAATCACTTGTGTTACTTTACTGTAAATTATAATACTGGTAGATGAAATCAAGCATTCTGATGCTTGATTTTTGATTCTGACTTTGTTGCAGTGTTTCAGGGCGTTTTCACACCTGTAGTTCGTTTACTTTGTTCCGATTCAGGGATTAATATGATAAAATGTTGCAGTTGCCCCTTTGTTCGGTTTGTGTTTACAATGCAACATTTAACAGCGGACTAAATCTTATAAACAAGCTCCACACGCAAGCAAACTGTTCTCTCATTGGTCCGATTTTAATGGGGCTATAAATAGGCTCTGTTGCTTTCTTTTTAAGGTGTGGGGGAGTGGGGGGTGCGTGAACCCGGTCGGGATGTCAAAGGGGTCGTGGCCTAAAAAGTTTGGGAACCGCTGGTCTAGTGGTAAAACAAACAGGCCCCAACGAGACTCGAACTCGTGACCCCTGGTTTACAAGACCAGTGCTCTAACCACTGAGCTATGGAGCCGCACGTGAACAAACACCCGTCAACATCTTTTATAAAGAGGCACACCTATCACACACTCAGGCATGTCAAACCAGACTAGACTGACAGGTTAGAACATAATGACTAAAGAGACATACTGCCTTTAAGTACTGGATGGATACTGCAGTATTAAAGAAGGATCTGCTCTGACCAGGTGAAACTGAGAGCAGCCTCATCCGATCATCCACTCTGAGACAAAGGTATAGAACCCTTGTATGTTCTTCCCTAGAAAGGTGTCTTTCGAAGAGGGGAAACATCTGTAGATTTCAGGGGGTAGGCAGATTGGTATCTACTACTAAAGGTTGTCAGGTTGTTACCTGTCTCCAATCTAAAGGTTGTCAGGTTGTTACCTGTCTCCAATCTTTACACATGTTGGTTGGAAGGTAAAAATCCACCCGTTGGGAGTGATTAAAATGCAATAGTAAGGCCCCAACGAGATTTGAACTCGTGACCCCTGGTTCACAAGACCAGTGCTCTAACCACTGAGCTATGGAGCCTCAGATGTCAGAGTATTTATCAATCGCACTACTTAAAGTCACGCCCATATGGTAAACCTAACTAGACAGACCGGTTAGCGCAGTACGTCTCAGCACACAAACGTATCGTATCCAAAACGTACTTGAAGGTTGTTACACCTCACACAACTTGCTCTCCAGGAAAATGTCACTTCATGCTTCTTTATGGTCTTTATGAAAACACACCAGTCCATCCACCATCACACACACACACACCAAGTAGAAGAGTCCAAGCTAGACAGAGGGCAATCACACTAACTTTCACAACTGAGAAACGATACTCAACTTTTCCTCATTAATTTCAAATCAAAATTCTCATTAGCATCTATCAAATGTAGCTGTGTGTGTTCTCTCCATCACTGTGACAGCCCCAAGACCTGTGCACCTGTTGGCATTCTCACTGCCCTGAAAAAACAATCCCATCTCATTAGTAGAATCAGAGCTGACGAGGTCCGTCCCTCAATACCGCCCCCCCCCCCCCCGCCCCTCTCCTCTAGTCTGGGATTGACTCAGACAGAGAGATGAGAGAGGCACGATCTGAGACCTTAATTGAGGAGCAGAATTAGTGATTATTCCCTCCCCCCCCCCCCCCCCCCCCCCCCCCAACACACACACACACACACTTCTAGCCCTGGGCCACGGCTGCGTTAAAGGTAATTTTCGAACAGAAATGTCACACTCCCGTTATGCCAGGGGCTCTCATTAGCATTTCTCAGTTTCCTCCTTCCCCGATAAGCACACATCTCCAACCTGCGCAACGCGATAAAGAGTCCCCACTCAGCCTGAGAGGCAGGATAAAGCTTCCCTCTCTGAGAGGGAGGGAGACAGACCAGGGGGAGAGAGAGACCAGGGAGGGAGACAGACCAGGGGGAGAGAGAGACCAGGGGGAGAGAGAGACCAGGGGGAGAGACCAGGGAGGGAGACAGACCAGGGGGAGAGAGAGACCAGGGGGAGAGAGAGACCAGGGGGAGAGAGAGACCAGGGGGAGAGAGAGACCAGGGGGAGAGAGAGACCAGGGGGAGAGAGAGACCAGGGGGAACTGACACACCAGAGCTCGGCCTGGAATACCAACACCTTCATCTGCAGGGTTACTAACCCTAACCCATCTGCAGGGTTACTAACCCTAACCCATCTGCAGGTAGATACCCCTCCATGACTCCCTGCTCTCATATGATACTACCCCCTCCACACATCATCCCTTCCTCCACATTACACTTCTCCCAGGCCCAGCTGGGCCACCAACACAAGGCCTGGTCCTATAAGGGTTTAGGTGTGTGTGTTCGCGTGCAGGGGGCAGTTCAGTCACTTACCTCTACAACGTCCCAGTGGTGTGTGAACTGCTCCAGGGGTGTGTGATACAGGCTGAGGGGGGACAAGGGGGAGGGCGGGAGGACACTCCCATCGCCCGCTTCCTGTAGTGTAGTTAGCTCATCAGACGAGAAGCCTGAGAGAGACATACATACATACAGTTGGGAACAGGAAGGACTGAGTTCATGAGCAGGGTAACAGGACACAGGAAGGACTGAGTTCATGAGCAGGGTAACAGGACACAGGGAGGACTGTGTTGATGAGCAGGGTAACAGGATACAGGGAGGACTGTGTTGATGAGCAGGGTTACAGGACACAGGGAGGACTGTGTTGATGAGCAGGGTTACAGGACACAGGGAGGACTGTGTTGATGAGCAGGGTTACAGGACACAGGGAGGACTGTGTTGATGAGCAGGGTTACAGGACACAGGGAGGACTGTTGAGCAGGGTAACAGGACACAGGGAGGACTGTGTTGATGAGCAGGGTTACAGGACACAGGGAGGACTGTTGATGAGCAGGGTAACAGGACACAGGGAGGACTGTGTTGATGAGCAGGGTAACAGGACACAGGGAGGACTGTGTTGATGAGCAGGGTAACAGGACACAGGGAGGCTGGGGCTGACGTACACAGGAACGTGCACCTGACCTGTGAGAGTGGAGAACAGGAAGCTGATGTAGTCCACATCTCGCAGGGCCACGTCCTGGCTCCCTACAGACCAGCCCCTCAGAGAAGACCTGGAACACACACACATTATTAGTATAGTATTAGTATTAGTTACATTATTACACACACGTTATTCTACTTTGACCATTCAAATAAAAGGACATATTGTCATCGTCAGGACACATTCTGAAAGGGCTGTTGTGTGTGTGTGTGTGTGTGTGTGTGTGTGTGTGTGTGTGTGTTCCATAAGTCATACAGACACGTGCAGACAGAAAGATATTGCCAACTTTCTGTGACGACAACTACATTCCACATCCCAAAGAGCTCTTTGTGCTCTTCATCCTCACACACATACACACCCCGACTTTCTCACCCCTGCCCATCTTGCCAGGTTAGTGAAGCCCTGCCCCAGTAACGTCAAGGTAACAAGCTCAACCACACGGCAACAGCAGTGATGCAGGCAATGACATCACAGCCATGCACCAGGGCCCAGAGCATGGCCCAGAAGACTTATCTAAAAGAGCGGGCATGACTTCTCTGCAAACAGCAGACTAGGCCTGATCAGGACACAGAATAGCACTTTCTAAAGCTGTTAACAAGGGCTCTGGATCTGGTCTCAAAAGGAGCATCAGTGCCTACCAGAGGATGTGAAGATCACAGCTCTTCAATTCATCGTGTGTGTGTACTTGCGTGTGTGTGTGCATGCATGTGTGTATTAACGTACACATGTGACTCAGTGACAGCTACAGATCTAGGGTTAGGGTTAGATCTAGGGTTAGGGTTAGATCTAGGGTTAGATCTAGGCGCATGATCCTAGCTGTGTCTTTAGGGGCTGAATAGGGTTATTCCATTTAGAGCAAAACCAACTGCCGACTGACACACACACACAGACACACACACACACACAGACACACACACACACAGACACACACAGACACACACACACACAGACACACACACACACAGACACACACACAGACACAGATCACACACAGACACACACACTCTGTTGTTCTGACCTGAAGTGAATGATGCGGATGAGCGACGCGGCCAGCCCTGCTGAGATGCGCCCGGCGGTGCAGCAGCGACTCAGATTGGCCATTAGAGACTGTGACATCACAGGGAGGAAATAGAGCAGCTGCACCAATCGCTGCTGAGACTCTGCCGGCAACAACACCACACTACCCTCCTGAGGATCTACACACACACGCCGTATAGGGGGGGAAAGGTTATGACGATTCCAAGCCCTGACTGACAGGGGCCCCATGAAAAACAAATAGAAATGATCAACTTTTGTTTGTTTTTTCATAGGGCCAAGAATTCCTAGCGGCGGCCCTGCACACACTATTAGCATAGAGGAAAGACCCCCCCCTTACAGTCCCATGCATAGCACAACACTGCCCTCCTGGGGAATCAAAGAGGAACTACAACTATTGTAAGGAGTGGGAAAACAGAAAGCGTTCATGAGTGGTGAGTCACGCCCTAGACAGTCACAGATAGACAGTCACAGATAGAGACAGACACAGATAGAGACAGACACAGACAGACAGACATATCCGCTTTAGTGACGGGACAGTTAATCCTGAGGCTGACTGTGTGCATATTATGGAGCGTGTGCATGTTCTGGTGTGTGTGTGTGTGTTACGGTGTGTGTGTTACGGTGTGTGTGTGTGTGTGTTACGGTGTGTGTGTTACGGTGTGTGTGTGTGTTACGGTGTGTGTGTGTGTGTTACGGTGTGTGTGCGTGTGTTATGGTGAGTGTGTGTGTGTTACGGTGGTCTCTGACGCATGCTGCTTATGTCACCGACATTTCAGACAAAAGGAGTCTTGTGAGGGTGAATTGCTCTGTGGCAGCCTCCCCCTCCCCCCTCCCCTCCCCCCCTGGTCTCTATGCTACACACAACCAAACTCAGCTGTCTGACTCGTCCTGTTCTGGACTAGGAGCTGTACTGCCCCCTTGAGGATGATCCTGATCAGTGACATCATGTTGTGAAACACCAAATTCACATATGAATGAATATATATTTCAATGTAGTCTATCAAATTCGAGCCAAAAAATGTTGATCTTAAATTCAGATTGCAACATCCGGGACACCAAGGATAGCTAGAGCAATGGAGCAATAGAGAAGAGAAAACGCATTCTATTTTTTTAGACTTGAATTTGAGCAACCTGAATTTTGTTTTACATTGAAATATATTCATATGAGAATTCGGTGTTGTTTAAATTTCAATATTAAGTATTCAATGCCTTTTAAAATTCAAAACATTGAATTGAATATATCTTCCATAAGTGTCACAACAACTGACTCACTCCACTGCTGTGCAAGGTCACACAAGTATTAATACACTGGTAGTAATTGTGTGATTTACTTATTATTTCATCAGTTTCAACTGACGTGTGTGCCTGTACCGTAGAGCTGGAGGGCGTTAGCCTGCAGGCTGTTCAGCAGGTCCTTGTTGCCCCGCGAGGCTGCAGCCTGGATGGACAGCAGGAGCCAGGAGGACAGGGCAGGGTTACGGGGGCCCAGCTGGGACAGCTGCACAGGCAGAGCAGCCAACCACCGAGACAGCACGCGACTCCTACACACACACAGGCTGGGCTACACAACTCACTCAGATGGAAAGCAAACATCAGTACCTGTGTTGTGTTCCAGGCAACTACCTGGCGATGTGTGTGTGTGTGTGCTCCTGCAGGTACAGCCTGCTGTAGAAGGACAGCAGCAGGGAGCGGGTCTGCAGGCTCAGGTTTCTCAGCTTGTACTGAACACACACAGCCTGCAACAAGTCCTCAGTTACAGCTACACACACACACACACACACACACACACACACACACACACACACACACACACACAGTTAAAAACTGAAAGAATGAGTGTAATGAGGCTTCCCATGTTTGAAGGGTCCTCCCCACGCTTCCTCACCCCGACTCCTCTGTGTGAGCACCATCTTCCACACTGTGTCCAGCAGAGTGTGCAGGTGTCTGTTGCCCAGCTTGACGCCGCTGGACAGAGTCTCTCTTACAAACGTCTTCAGGGGCATCAGCCAATCAGCGTCGGGCTCCTGTCCTGGCCCCTCCCTCTGGCTGAGGGACACCATGACCTGACACAGGGCCACGTTAAGGGCCAGGGGCTCAACCGTCTGTCCAGGGGCCGCTGCCATCTGCTTGGTCCTGACCAAGCAACAAACATGTTACTAACACGACTCCTTTCCTCACAAGTGTAACTGCTGGTTCAGAGGGTGAAGCCATCGTACAGCAACCCCCACAGGATGGATCTGGCTGGCCTCACCTTTTGGCGTCCGCCTTCCTCCGGGGTTTAGGTGTGTCCAGGGCGCCGTAGGGGAAGTTCTTCATAAAGTGCTGCTTAAAATCAGCCAGGTACTCACTACGGAACCAAGCATCCTATGACACAAAAACACAACTATTGTCACTCACAAACCGCACGTCCGATCTGTGTGTGTGTGTGTGTGTGTGTGTCTCACCAGGGTGTCCTGGTGCTCCTTTTGCGGTGCCAGCCTCCTGACCAGCTGCAGGATGGAGAGGACTTGGAACATCAGAGCCATGGAGTCTGGGGTGAGAAGGTGAGCACTGTCAGTCTGGGCCCGCTCACTGGCGCTGGCTTCTACCCACACTTCCAGCAGCAGGGGTACCAGCGTGGCAGCAAAGCCCAGCACAGCCTCAGCTGAGTCCAGACCCTCACCCACTCCAGACCCTGGTTCAACCTCGGGCCTGTATAGGGAACAAAAGAATAGAAAAGGAGAAAACGTTAGAAAAAGGAGTGTTTTAGCAGTCCTCCCTCAGAGGGCACATTCCTGGATCTCTCCAGAGTGGTGGTGCTGTGTTCACCTGAGTCTGAAGGTGGAGTGTGGAGTGGGTTTGGCCCCTGAGTGTTCAAACAGCTGAACCCCGACCCTGCTGTAGGTGAGCTCCTCCCAGGTGAGTTCTAGGGCTGTGCTCACCCCTCCCTCTCCTCTGGACAGAAACACTCCATCACCTGGGACTCGAACCCCCTCTTCCTCTGCTGGCCTCTCCTCCACCACCGCCTGGAGGAACAGCCCAAGCCTGTCACACACACACACACACACACACACACACACACACACACACACACACACACACAACAACAACCAAATCAGTCAGACACTTTTCTCATTCCTGCCATCTGCTGCAGGTGGAGGTCTGAGAGGGTCCACCTGTCCTCACCTGAGGAGAACCGTCAGTCTCCACTGCTGGCCAGTCACAGCCCTGCTAGGGTTGACTGACAGTGCCCAGCTCCTCCCAATGGTCTCCTGGGTCCTGGCCCCTCCCACCGCACTGGCCCCTCCCACCACGCGTCTGTGTGAGATGAGCTCCAGGAAGTTGGTGAGCAGCAGGGCGGGGCGCGCGGCCAGCAGGCCGGGGTAGTGATCCAGCAGCACGTCCAGGACGGCCAGGGCGTCCTTCTGGATGCCTGCCTCGATGTGTGTCATGGCACAGGACAGGTGGGCGCTGAGCAGGGGGAAGAAGGGAGCCGCACGGTCGGCAGGAACACACTGAGCCACAAACCTGCTCAGACAACACAGACGCTTACTCATTCAGGGTTGTCCAGGATTCCTATCTGATTGTCTCAGAGGAAGAGAAAATATACTTATTTTCAACAACAAAAAAAACTAGTAACTAGAACCATGGCTGGAGAGGTGTGACCTGAGCAGGCGTGTGGCGGCCGCCCGTACGTTGGGGTCCTTGTCTGTGAACACGGCAGCCACCTCGGACAGCAGGCGGGAGAGGTGCTGCTCCAGCACAGAGGGGTGGAGAGTCAGAAGCTCCTTTAGGCCCAACAGGGCTGTCTGCTTCACAATGCTGCTGTAGTGGTGCAGCTGGGACAGCAGATCCTGGAGGAGGGGAAGGGATGATGGGAAGGAAGGAAGGAAGGAAGGAAGGAAGGAAGGAAGGAAGGAAGGAAGGAAGGAAGGAAGGAAGGAAGGAAGGAAGGAAGGATGGTTACGCTCAGATTCCCAGCTTCAGAACTTTGTGCAGGTGTGCTGTTTGTACCTTGATGCTGAGTTGTCTGTGTGTAGTAGGTCCACTTGCATCTTTCTTGAGCTGCTCTGTCAGGTGGATTCCCTTGGTGCGGAAGTTCACGCTGGTGGCGTTGTCTGCTTTGGGTTTGAGCTTTCCCACTTTGAGTTTGACCTTCTGGAAGTCATCCTGCCTCTTCTTCTTGCTTTTAGTCATCGCTGAAGGCTTAGTCTGTCAGAGGAGCCAGGCAGAAGATTAACGAAGAGAATTGAGCCTACAGACTACAGGTGCTGACTTAACACTGATAAACTTTGTATGCAGGTGTGCAAATGGACACCTGGAAGAATCCAACTAAGTGTAGCTCGCGAGCTAAGAATAAAGGGCAGGACCGAGAAAAAGTCACGTTTACGTTTTAACGTTTATCATCACATCGCTTTGTTTCTGCAGGCCACATTACCCGTTGTCAGCAGTATCACTTTTTGGAACACGGAATTTAACCACAAAACAATAACCAACATTGCAACTGGTCCATAACGATACAAACAAAACTCACGTGAAATTAAACAAGCATGTGCGGCGCGTGCAGCAGTACAACATAAAAACCAAGCTCGTGTTGATTTTAGAGCCTTAGGTCCTTATCCTCGGTACATTCGTTTTGACTCATTTTGTGGTAGGAATCGCTTTAACCGGCAAAACGGTTTCATTAGAATATAATAATTAGATTGCAGACTTTAAAGGACACAGACACGTTTCATACCTTTCCAATCACAGGTTATGTGTATTTTGTTCAACACACCTCCAAGTGGTGGACCTGGCTGACCACTTGTGAAACAGACGCAATCTAGGTGCACCGCCAGACGGCCCTGTAAAGAAAAAGAATGACAACAATGACGGACAACTGACTGTCTTACGATTTGCCAGTTTTTCTATATTTAAGCAAATATATTTTCAGTGTACGGAATGAACGGATGCGTCGATACAGTAAATCTCAATTATAATAAATTTTATTCTGACGAGTTCAAATATAGAAGTTAATCTGTATTTAATAACGTTTATCGTGCAGGCAAATGGAGCCGACAGCATAAGGTCTGTCGACATCAGAAGCGCGACGCACTAGTGGTGGCTTGAGTTCATGCAGTGTTAGCGGCGTGACCCCGAAGATTTAGTTGTGTTTTTGTCTTATTATTACTTGAAGCTAATCGACTTACAATTAAGGTAAGGTAAATTATCATACGTACAATACATATACAGATAACTAAGTGATATACGGTAAGTTTAATTCAATGTTTTGTGTTCTTAAGCAGAGTCGGCTGATAAATCCGTCACAGCTAATAGCTAGATAGTCTAACTAGGTTAGAAGTCGAGGCCTACGCCTGTTTAAGACCGAGAAATGGTTGCCCACCATTGCTCACATACATTGTTATGAAACCGTAGCAAGCAGTGTTATATTCCCGCAGAATGGAAGGAAACGCAAATACACCATCTGGACCGCCAGCTCAGAAGAGGTTTAAAATGGCTAACGGAGGCGCAAAGGTAAAATGTGCCCAATCCAATTCGTGTCTGTTCTATTTTACTGGCTTCATCGGCGATTATTTCATACAGTTTGTCTCCCGTTTGATCAACATTTATTTCAGTATGCGTAAATACTATCAACGTTACCCCTCATATTGTCCTATGTAATGGACAGAAATGAGGCCTGAATATTGAACTAATGCATATGCCCCAGTGCCAATCTTACCCATAACTAGAGCACCACCAAATCAATGGGGTGTAGTATCTCCCGGTCAGCTTCTGGGGTTGAGGCTGCAAAGACTGATGCAGACAGGAGCCTGCTCATGGAAACACCTCAGTCTGTTGTACTGGGCCTGAAGCAAGGCCTGAGGAACAGTAGTGATCCAGGGACGCCCCGGAGCAGAGGGGCTGTGGTACTGGGCCTGGATTTGTCCTGAGAGTGCTCAACTTTAGTACGGCGGTAAAGAGGCTGGTAGAACCAGTATGAGCTCTTAATCCTCTGACCTCTGACCTGCTTCTGATGCTCAGGACAGGTTCAGGGAACCTGGTTCAGTGGTGTGCCTAGCGCTGGATAGCTGCTAACTTCTGTTGGAAGTAAGACGTTTTCAAGCAACGGAAGGCAACCAACTGCTTTTGCGGAGTTTGTCTCACCCAATGAGGCTTGTGTTTAGCCTAGCTTGGAGTTTTCCAGCACATTTGAGATGTGCTAAGCTCAAAAAAGATTCATGTGGATCCAGAGGTTATTCTTTCCTTGCAAGAAGGCTGCACAAGGTTGTCCTCATCCAACCTCTGCTGTCATTATAGAAACCTGACCAGAAGCCCAGATGATCAATTTGAATGTTTATGAATAAAAGCAGACATTGATCTCATTGATGCTCTCACAAGGAGTACAGTGGAGGATGAGCTGAAAGAATTGTCTCCTTCAAGGATGGGATGTGGACTTCACCCCTCCTCTGTTGCCTCTTCTATCACTAATGCCTGTCTGTGTCTCTCTCCCCTATTTGGGTTTATTCCCTCCATTGACAGAGAAGGCAGCCGCAGTATTCTGCAGACATAGGTAAGTCCCGCCTCCACACAGTTCCGCTGCCAATGATGGGAGCTGAGAACTCCTTCCCTTTGCCTCATCGCTGGCTTCTGATTGGGTGTGAGGCATGTCTATGACTTGCACAGTTGAGTCTCTGATTTCAGACCAGTCCCCTTCATAGCTTTAGGCTGTGGGGCTGACCAGTGATGGTTACTGGTCAGATTTCCTTCGGAGATCTCATTTCTGTATGAGCTTTTGTAAATCCAGAAACGTGAATTTAGTAGGTTCCCAACTACAAACTGAACAACTTTAGGAACACCAATCCTTCCTCAGAGAAACCTCTTAACTGTCCACATTGGTATCACATGGACGTGTTCTGTTTTAGCTCTTGAGGAGCATATTGATATGTGACATAGAGAAGGGACTTTGTGTGGCTATCTGGTGTCAGGAAGTATTGGTGGACCTGGTCCTCTACCTGGGTGGTGGCTTAGAGGACGTACTGCATCACACACTAGTAGGATGTATTCCATTATAGGCTGAAGACACGCCCTCCCTGCCACAATCACCATGGTTTGCTCAAGGGTAGCTTGTATTGCAGTTTCCATTGGGAAGTAGGCCTTTCATTTAATAGCTACAAGACATAAAGATGCATGTAGCATCATGCTACCAGGATATCTGCCATGCACTGCTACCTGTGCACATTATGGCTGTCTTAATGAGCCTTTATTATCAGGGATAACCTTCCCACTTGACATCAGTCTCCTCCTGTGGCCTGCCTCGTCAGACTCCATGCAGGAGTTGCTCCTGTGAAGGAGCCGGCCGTAGAGCAGCGCCTGGTGGGACTCATGTGTCCTGTGGTGGAACTCCGCCTCCTCCTGCTGTCGGGAGGCTGAACACAGGGGGGGCTGTTTCTAATTGTTGTTCAGAGAATTAAATGCCTCCTAATCTTCACTACTGGCATTTTCGAACAGCCTTGCTTTGGCCTTTTTATCGTTACACTTTCAGTTAGGAGTTTAGGACTTCACTCATTGTGATGACAGAATCTCCCTTTAATGAATGTGGCTCGTCAGCCAATGGTTGTCAGGTGAAAGGTCATGGGGCCCTGTTGCCACACTGGGTCAGGGTCATGCTCCAGCTCCAAGCGGGATGTGCAGAACTGTGTGTTTGTGTTCTCTATTGACCTCCTTGTTCATGTTCCAGTGTTCACCTCTAAAGGAGGCACTATCCAGACTATCCCCTCTCTCACCAAACAGCTCAAAGGCATCACTGAGCCCATCATTGGTGAGCAAAGCAACCAACTCAAAAGGTGACCCCTGCTCCCGTCTCCCCGCACCAGCTCACTGGTCTTGTGTTGTCTGCAGGTCTCCAGTTCGTATGGGAGTATCGCAGCCCCAGCAAGGCTGTGCCTCCACACTACCAGTGCAAGCTCTGCCAGGTCACACGCCTGCAGAATGACATGCTGGCACACATCAAAGGCTGGAAACATGGCTTCAGATACATGGTGAGCATGATGATGGGGTTAGGGTTAGCATGATAGCCTTTTTTGTTGCGCTCCAGTAAGAGAATTGTGTGTGTGACTTGAGTGTGATGTTGCATGTTCTAGAAGCGGAACCACCCTGATAAGGTTCCGTATGAAGAGGAAGCGGCCGTGAAAGACCCTGGAGTGAGGAAGAGCATCAAAGACATGGCAGCAGAGGTGGAGAGGACTGAGGATAGAGGCCAGCTCCGAGTGAGTAGCAAACAGGACTGAGGATAGAGGCCAGCTCCGAGTGAGTAGCAAACGGGACTGAGGATAGAGGCCAGCTCCGAGTGAGTAGCAAACAGGACTGAGGATAGAGGCCAGCTCCGAGTGAGTAGCAAACAGGACTGAGGATAGAGGCCAGCTCCGAGTGAGTAGCAAACAGACCATCTTGGTGGGACTTTCCAAAATACTGGAACTTTTGTAGGTTTGACTGGATGTAGGAGAACAGCAAGCAGTGCAGGTAATGTTGGCATCAAATGATTCTTATTGTACATTGAGGGGACTAGTATGAGTAACCAGAGTACGTGTCTTGCATGTGGCACCTTCCTAGTCAGAGTAAGCAGGGGGTGCTAACATTTCTTGCTATGCATTTCTTGGCAAGACACTACAGCCCCCCCCCCCCTCCATGTAATTTCATGCAAGATCCATGGCTCCATTGCCAAGTGCAGCTCATTGTTGCGGCAAATACTACATTTATTTCTCACAAACCTCTCATCCAAACAACCTGACAGTGGACACTGCACGTGCTTGGGTCCTGAAAACCCCCCTGGGGACGTCCAACCGTGTCCAGTTCTCCACGCAGTCGAGCCACAGAGATTCCTACCTGTTAGGGTTAGATGGGGCATAATGTTGACTTAATCTCATCTCTTGTTTAGGTGATTCTAAAGGAACCCAGTGAGGTTGCTGCCTTCCAAGGACTGCGTAAGTCACTTTTTAAATGTATATTTTGAAAGTAAAAAGATAATTATTTGGGAACTAAGTATGTAAATAAATCTAACTTGGGCATAAATGATATCTTTGTCACAGGCTCAGCAATACCTAAGATGGCGGCTCCAGCAGGTCCAGGCATGGGACCACGAGGGCCCCCTCTAGGTAAGGGTTGTGAGCAGTGATTTGTGGAGATGGGGATAGCACAGTGGTTAGAGCTTTTGACTGTAGGGGGTTGCAGGTTCGAATCCTGCTCCTTACAGGGCTTTAGATAAAAGTATCTACTAGTGAATACTTGTATTATTGTGTGTGTGTGTGATGCTCTGATGAGCAGTACAGTAGGATGCTCTGGTGAGCACTACATTAGAATGCTCTGCGGAGCAGTACAGAAGGATGCTCTGGTGAGCGGTACATTAGGATGCTCTGGTGAGCGGTACAGTAGGATGCTCTGGTGAGCGGTACATTAGGATGCTCTGCTGAGCGGTACATTAGGATGCTCTGGTGAGCGGTACATTAGGATGCTCTGGTTAGCGGTACATTAGCTTGCTCTGGTGAGCGGTACATTAGGATGCTCTGGTGAGCGGTACATTAGGATGCTCTGGTGAGCGGTACAGTAGGATGCTCTGGTGAGCGGTACAGTAGGATGCTCTGGTGAGCGGTACATTAGGACGCTCTGGTGAGCGGTACATTAGGACGCTCTGGTGAGCAGTACAGTAGGATGCTCTGGTGAGCAGTACATTAGGATGCTCTGGTGATCGGTACAGTAGGATGCTCTGGTGAGCAGTACAGTAGGATGCTCTGGTGAGCGGTACAGTAGGATGCTCTTACATTGATGATCTCATTTTGTTCTCCTCACAGGTGGCAGGTTTCCTGAACCCCTCTACCCAGGGGACTTCCCACCCCAGGGAGGCCTCCTGCCTGACTACCCCATGGGAGGGCGTGGAGACTTGGGCATGGGAGGCTACCCTGACCCCCCTCTTATCCGCTCCACCCCAGGACAGGCCTTCTCAGCGGCCGACATGGGTCCCAGGCGTTTCCCAGATGACGGTCAGCGTGTTGGTGGAGGAGCAGATGGCTTTGGGCTGGGTTGCAGGAGAGAGGGGTTTGGGATGGGTGGGCTTCTGGGAGAAGCTCCTGGAAGGCGTTACCCAGAAGAGTTCAGGGGCGTTCAGTCAGGAAGTGACCCAGTGGACAGGCCAGGATTGATGGGCGCAGCCCCAGAGGGCAGCAACCTGCCCTCCACCCTGCTCAAATACCTGGTGGGGCCACGTCAGGACTACCAGAACTTAAATAACAAGAACGTTAAACGTGATTTATTTAATCGGAAGTGGTTGATTTCCTGTGTTTGTTTGCAGGATTCATTCCGGATCGAGAATGAGAGCGATGCTCAGATTGTGCTGAAGGTGACCCAGAAGCTGACAGATGTGTTAATGGAGTACAGACTCAGGAGCGTGTCCTCCGTACGTAACACACTGCCTCTGGGCATAACACTGCCTCACTCTGCCTCTGTATGTAACACACTGCCTTTGGGCATAACACTGCCTCACTCTGCCTCTGTATGTAACACACTGCCTCTGGGCATAACTCTGCCTCACTCTGGCTCTGTACCTTTCTCTTGTGTGGTTGAATAAATCTTGTTTAGAATTATAGATGCAAAATATTTATTTGATCCCATTTTGCTCATTGATTGTTTCATAAAATCCCTTTTGTGTGTGTGTGTGTGTGCGCATCAGGGGCCCAGTCTGACGAGGAGTTCACCCATGACCTCTATGGGAGGTTCCTTCTCCTCCTCCTCCAGGATGCCCAGCAGCAACGACCGCTTCTCAGCCAGCTTCTCTGGGAACACTTCAGGTACAGCACTTAGCCCCTCCCCCCTTCAGGTACAGCACTTAGCCCCTCCCCCCTTCAGGTACAGCACTTAGCCCCTCCCCCCTTCAGGTACAGCACTTAGCCCCTCCCCACTTCAGGTACAGCACTTAGCCCCTCCCCCCTTCAGGTACAGCACTTAGCCCCTCCCCCCTTCAGGTACAGCACTTATCCCCTCCCCCCTTCAGGTACAGCACTTAGCCCCTCCCCCCTTCAGGTACAGCACTTATCCCCTCCCCCCTTCAGGTACAGCACTTAGCCCCTCCCCCCTTCAGGTACAGCACTTATCCCCTCCCCCCTTCAGGTACAGCACTTAGCCCCTCCCCCCTTCAGGTACAGCACTTATCCCCTCCCCCCTTCAGGTACAGCACTTAGCCCCTCCCCCCTTCAGGTACAGCACTTAGCCCCTCCCCCCTTCAGGTACAGCACTTATCCCCTCCCCCCTTCAGGTACAGCACTTACCCCCTCCACACATCATATGGATCACGTTCACCAAACCTGACGACAATCCCCATCTACACTCCCCCAAGGTGTAGCTTCTTTAGAAGCTTAACATCTCTTCTCATTGTTCTACAGGTCCATCCAGGTACTCTGATGGTCCGTCTAGGTTCTACAACTGACATCACTTCCCTGGTGTGTCATCACTCCACCATGGGTGTGGAAAACTACAGCAGTCGACTCCCACATACACCCAGAGAGAAGAGGGGGGGCCAGTAAGAGGAGTTAAATGGGCCATCAATTTGAGCTTTGATTCCTTCTAAACACCATGATGTTGTAAAATTGTGTAATTACAAGTTAAAAGTAGATTTTAGTTAGTTTTATTTTTTTTGTAATGAAAAGGTTGGACCAAATCTGTAGCTCTGAGGTATTTTACTTTTTAACACTGTCAGTTTACATTGTTTTGACATTTTTAACTTGTGATCTGTAAAAGGTTGATGACTGTATGCAGAATGAAAAGATCCATGTTCAAAACTTTGTATAGAAACAGCTTTCTACTTAACTGGTCTCAATAAAAGTCTCAACTGTCAGGTGTTTGTCACTTCCTGTCATCCTCACTTCCTGTCATTCTCACTTCCTGTCATCCTTCCATACTTGAGTTTACTCTTCGAAGGCTCCTGATGTAGGGTGTCCCAGACCGTCTAACTCTAACCCTAACCCAGACGGTCTAACCCTAACTCAGTCCAGTAGTTACATGATGCTAACATACAACATGCTATATTTAGCCTATATAATAGCATATTTAATTTGGATATTTTGGTTCTATAACCAGTAAACTTTCATAACATGCCGCAAATATTGCCCAAAAATGTTTTTTATTTTTTACAACCTTCGGCGAGTAAACAAAACCTTAAATCATGGTCTGTTACCATCTTTTATTGAAATTTGTCTCAGCAAGTTAAGAAATAACTTAAATGAGTTGTATATTGTTGGAAAGCTTATTCTCTCAAGCATATGGCCAAACCATATATTACTATTACATTTTTTGTCATGGCAGTAAGGGGGGGAACACAGAGCGATAGAGAGAACCTGTTCTAACACTTCTAAATGTTTAACAGCGATTTTCTCTAGCACATGTCAAGCTAGACAACTCTTGGCTCAAAATAGTAAAGCTACACCATTTTACATACTGCTTTGTAATTGCAATATCTAGACATGTTCAGAGGGATTTTCATTTTCTTTTATGTCAATCTCATTTAATGTGGTGTTATATACCAAAAAAGAGGCGAAAGTGTTGTTTTTTAGCACTTGTCAAGTGCATTTCATTTACATTTACATTACATTTATTCATTTAGCAGACGCTTTTATCCAAAGCGACTTCCAAGAGAGAGCTTTACAAAGTGCATAGGTCACTGATAATAACAACATAGCCCCACAGCATTGCGGGTAGTCAAAAACAAGAAGTACATATTGTGAACAACCAAAAAAATAGTGCTAAAGGGAAGAAACCATAAGAGCATGTAGTTAAACAAGTTAAAATTACACAACATTAATCTTTAAGTGCAGGTCTACCTGTAGGAAAGCAATAAAAATAGGATTAACTAAAATAGAATACAACAGTTTAAATCAGCTACCACTAACCAACAAGAGCAACAGTCTAAGCAAGAGTCATTGTGATCCTTGAGGAAACTAGCGTTGGGGTTAGACATATTTTCAGTTAATTATTTCAACATAATTAACTGAAAAAACATTGTTTTGACAAAAGCATCTGAACAATTCAAACCAATTAGTTATTGATCCCATTAAAACAAACCAAAAAGTTCTGACTTCATTTATGATGTAGTTGCCCTGTTCTACATTGTATGCAAATTAGCACATATTTAATGAGAAAACACGTCATTTGCATAATTTATTGGGGGGGAAACTAAAAGTCACAATACGAATATATATTTTATTTTTGGGTATATTCATGTGGTAAAGTTTCATTCTGATAGAAGAACAGGATTTGTTTTCCTATTCACCTGTAGTACCTCCCCTTAAGTCATCTTGTCACATCCATTTTGGTTGTAGCAGATCAAGTGCATGGCTTACTGACTGCCATTGTAATGGGTTTATTTTTAACGGCCTTGATAGTTGTCGTTTAAGATCCTCCATCTGTTAATGACGGTGAGGAGAACTTGAGAGTCTGGGGTCTTCTGTGGTCTCAGGGCCAATGAAGCAAACATATTTTTAAGATGGACCAGTCTCACAAGGCCTTCTTAATTTACATGTATTCATTTAGCAGACGCTTTTATCCAAAGCGACTTCCAAGAAAGAGCTTTACAAAAGTGCATAGGTCACCGATCATAACACCGAGATATCCCCAAACATTGTGGGTAGCCAAACATGAAGCATACATTATGAAAAAAACAAAATAAGTGCCAAAGTTACGTTCTCGTTCCGTTCAAATTGGCTGAACAATTCCTTTATCTCTGTCTTCACACCTGCTGGAAGCTTCCATACTAACAGGTGTGAGGTATTCAGTGTGATGCCTGTAGGGGAATCACATCTGTAACTTGGTAGCCTTCCCAGGACAAACTATCTTCTCCCAATTACAGTTCCTCTGCCCTTAGTTCAGTGGGAACGTTTGTTTCCCCTTCCCCATGCCTGATACCCCAGCACTGGCTGGGAAAGTTCACCATAGCTCCCATTCATCCCCCTAGACTCACCCCACAGCTGGTCCTGTTTGTGAAGGGACCCCTCCTTTGCTCGCCGTCGGGGCCTTCGCCTCCTCTTCCTGTCAGGAGCCTGTGCAGGGGGCAGGAGCCTGTGCAGGGGGCAGGAGCCTGTGCAGGGGGGGCTAGGAGCCTGTGCAGGGGGGGGGGGGCAGGAGCCTGTGCAGGGGGCAGGAGCCTGTGCAGGGGGGGGGGGGGCAGGAGCCTGTGCAGGGGGGGCTAGGAGCCTGTGCAGGGGGCAGGAGCCTGTGCAGGGGGGGGGCAGGAGCCTGTGCAGGGGGGGGCCAGGAGCCTGTGCAGGGGGGGGCCAGGAGCCTGTGCAGGGGGGGGGCAGGAGCCTGTGCAGGGGGGGGGCAGGAGCCTGTGCAGGGGGACAGGAGCCTCCTCTCTGGGCTTCAGCTCCCTCCGCAGTATACTCTCAACCTCTTCTTACTTTTGTGCCTGCTTGTGTGTTTGTCTTTTGAAACCAGGTCTTGCTTTTCAGAAAAAGTTTTAGGCTTATGCCTATTGAACATTTCCTGCATCTTCTCCTTAGTGACTGAGGAGACATCAATGGCATGGGATCCCAGATAGCAGCCATTCAGATTCATAGCATACACATAGCTGTCTGGGTGGTAAAATATGACAAAAGCTGTAACTGAGCTCCTGTGTCCAGTAGGTGTGTGACCCTGTTGCAGGGGATGTTCTGACATCCTAATCATTCTTTAATTTCAGTCTTTGTTGCCTTATCAGGAAGATTTCTTATCACGATGCAGTACTTTGCTACCGGAGAGGGGGAGCTGTATCTGGCCCTTGAGGGTGACTGTGAACAACCTTCAGAGACCGGTCCGTACAAGTCCCCAGTCCATGCTGTGAGAGAAGGACATCTGGAATGTACATTACATTTAACATTTACATTTAGTCATTTAGCAGACGCTCTTATCCAGAGCGACTTACAGCAAGTACAGGGACATTCCCCCCTGAGGCAAGTAGGGTGAAGTGCCTTGCCCAAGGACACAACGTCATTGGCACGTCCAGAAATCGAACCAGAAACCTTCTGATTAATAGCCCGATTCCCTAACCGCTCAGCCATCTGACTCCCTTGTACAACTCGTGAAAAAATCTATGTATGTCTTCAGAAACTGCCTCAGACCCAGCAACCGTACTATGGTCATGTTGATCCAGTTTCCTCCACAGACTTGCAAAAAATACTAATATAAATCCCAGCAGACTAACACAATTTTATATGTGGTGAATTTCAACGCATCAGATACTGGTTTTAATAACTGCAGTAAAATGCAGTATTCAGCCAAAGCAGAAGAGGCTCGTTTTTCGAACAGATACAGTTTGCACATGAACACGCGCGCTATCTGGGTGGCTATGAGGGGGGAAAGGGGGAGGGATGAGGCGCATGTGCATTAAGGCAGAAGGGGGTTGTGGGTAAATAACATAAAGTTAACAAGACTTTACCATGGCGACGGAGACGCTATCCGTTGACTTCTGCACACTGACTTTATTTCTTTTAATAAAATCTAATTTACTTTACTGTCAGCAGTTTGCAATATCATTTCAGGGGCCATCAGACTGCGGCACGGAACAGTATTTCGATATATCTAGTCTGTCGTGTTTAAAATGCGGTTCAAGTCAGAAAAAGAGTGCAGATGGTGCGTATCAATGGCTAGCTAACCAGCACTACAGTAGATAGCTTTAGCTGAATCAGAGAAAAGCACATATTGTAGCGCAAGGCTAGCTGCCTTTATCTGTAGTAGCTAGCCTAGCCTAGCATATAACGTAAGCTAACGTAGCATAGCCATGCATCTTTTTGACAATGTTTTTGAGTCAGTTGGCCTCTGCATACCCATGTGGGTAGGAATGTCTGATCTAGCAAACGTATTTGAGAAATGGTTTATTAGGTAAATAGTTATTCTTTTTTAACCTGTCTAATTTCTGCCTTCTTCAGGATTGAGTTGTGAGTGCCAGCCAGGGTTCCGGATTCTCTCGGCAGCGGCAGCGTCCATCACCTGCCAACAGTGCCCCCCAGACAGACCTGTAAGCAGTCACCGACTGAACGCTTACAGTATGTATTAGTCTTGTCCAAGTACTGTGAGCTTTTAATCGTATTCATCTGGATGTGCCCCCTTCCCCCCTCTGTAGGCAGTAACTGAAGATGGATATTGGTGCATTCAGTGCCCAGGCAGTCTTACAGAGACAGGGAGGTGCCAGTGCCCGTCAGGCGCTATTCTGGGTGAGTGTCTGAAAGAACAGACATGCATTCCTGTGTGACTGCTGTTATAATGACATCATACTTGGTGGTAAGTGTGAGCCAAGGTTTTCTTGAATCTGTAATTTTCAGTGGAAAGGGATGTTCAAGGGAATCTTCTAGAAGAAGCTGTGTGTGAGGTGTGCAGCGGAGCTGCACCCACGTTCTCAGCCCCTGACCGCCGTGGTAACAGGTACCAACGGCTACCTGTCACCTCAGCAGCCATGTTGTAGATGTATGGTCATCATAACTGTGGAAACCAGAGGCCTGTTCCATAAAGCGAGTTTACCAGGCTTATTTGGTAAACTACCTTTATAGAAAAGGGCCCGTCCTGGTCTTTGTGCTGGGCTGCTTTGTGTTGTCAGATGTGAGAGATGTCAGGCCACCTTCATCAACACCACCTCCTCCTGCACGTGTGGCTCCCCCAACATCCTGGTGAGTTTTTTTCAGGGTTTCTCAACTGTAGGTGAGCTTGTGAAGTACTTCTCCCCCAGAGCCTGCCTGAGGCAGGATGTGGTGTACCTGCCTGAGAGATGGATGTGGTGTACCTTCCTGAGAGATGGATGTGGTGAGCCTGTCTGAGGGATGGATGTGGTGTACCTGCCTGAGAGATGGATGTGGTGAGCCTGCCTGAGGGATGGATGTGGTGTACCTGCCTGAGGGGATGGATGTGGTGTACCTGCCTGAGAGATGGATGTGGTGTACCTGCCTGAGGGATGGATGTGGTGAGCCTGCCTGAGGGATGGATGTGGTAAGCCTGCCTGAGGGATGGATGTGGTGAGCCTGTCTGAGGGATGGATGTGGTGAGCCTGCCTGAGGGATGGATGTGGTAAGCCTGCCTGAGGGATGGATGTGGTGTACCTGCCTGAGGGATGGATGTGGTGAGCCTGTCTGAGGGATGGATGTGGTGTACCTGCCTGAGGGATGGATGTGGTGTACCTGCCTGAGGGATGGATGTGGTGAGCCTGCCTGAGGGATGGATGTGGTGAGCCTGTCTGAGGGATGGATGTGGTGTACCTGCCTGAGAGATGTGGTGAGCCTGCCTGAGGGATGGATGTGGTGTACCTGCCTGAGGGATGGATGTGGTGAGCCTGCCTGAGGGGATGGATGTGGTGAGTTCCTGCCTGAGGGATGTGGTGTACCTGCCTGAGGGATGGATGTGGTGTGTTCCTTCTCAGGCCGGAGGACTGTGTTTCCCAGCAGCCCCCCCTAACAACCTTCCTGCTACAGTCAACACACATGTTAACTTTGCTCAGCTGGTAAGTGCACAGACTGAACAGCCATCTCTCAAGTGCCTCCCAGACAGTACAACATTTTTGGGACAATGATTTTACTATCACTCGTAATTTCTGTCTCCTGTCACCTCCCCCGTGTCTCCTGTTGTCTCCCCTGTGTCTCCCCCTCGACTCCTGTTGTCTCCCCCGTCTCTCCTGTCGTCTCCCCCTCGTCTCCTGTCGTCTCCCCCGTGTCTCCCCCTCGTCTCCTGTTGTCTCCCCCGTCTCTCCTGTCGTCTCCCCCGTATCTCCCCCTCGTCTCCTGTCGTCTCCCCCGTGTCTCCCCCTCGTCTCCTGTCGTCTCCCCCGTGTCTCCCCCTTGTCTCCTGTCGTCTCCCCCGTGTCTCCTCCCCCGCGTCTCCTCCCCCGCGTCTCCTCCCCCGTGTCTCCTCCCCCGTGTCTCCTCCCCTGTGTCTCCCCTGTGTCTCCCACAGGCTCTTCCGGTCCAGTCAGCGTGGTTCTCCAAAAACCTGTACTCCTCTGCAGCTGCATGCCTGGTGAATACTGCCTCCTGCCATCACCTGTCATCACCTGCCATCACCTGTCATCACCTGCCATCACCTGTCTACCTGCGCTTGTGTGTCCTGAGCCAATCACAGTGTGTCTGATCTGTTGTGTGCACATGCGTGTGTTTGTTGTCTGCAGGTGTTCTCTAACCGGACAGCCTGCCAGGCTCTGGGCAACATGTGTGTGATGAACATGCACTCCTTCAGCAGTGCCAGCATGGATGCCTGTGGTCTCTTCAACACCGTGTTCAGGTCAACCGCCGCCCTGGGATCCACCCAGGACATCTCCTACTGGTAACATCTCCAGCTGTCATCCGGGAATGCTTACAATAGTGCGAGCGATTATACTAGGGTCTTGTGTGTAGGAATATTTGTTTTTTGACCCTGTCCTGTAAACAGACAATCATGGTCCTTCATTCCCATGTGACTTCAGGAGGGCCAATCTGCCGTGGCTTTACTATGGAGACCAGCCAGGCCTGGCCAATCGCGTGCTGCAGACCGATCCACTGCCTACAGGGTTCAGCTTCAAGGGAAACAACCGGGTCTGAACAAGAACTAACGCTAGGCCACTAGCTTCACTCTACCACAACAGCTCACCATACAACATCTCAATCACAGCATTACCTGCGACAAAGCCAGCCCACTACATCCCAGCTACTTTAACTTGCATATTGTTCCGAAGCAAAGCAGTAACCAACAGTCCTGTGTCCCCCAGAACACAGACATCAAGCTGCTGGCTGCTGTGTACAACGCCAGGGGAGACTTCCTGTCCTGGGAGCAGGTGGGAGGAGCTAACCTGCAGGTGAGGGTGTCCAATGGTAGCCCTTTTCCATCAACGCATTTTGGGTGCTGGTTCGGAGCCAGTGCTTAATCTCGAACCAGTTCTTTCTCTTTCAACAGCCTAAGAACCGGCTCCGGACCAGGGACAGTGGTTCTTAAGTAGCACTACAACAGAGCTGGGCTAGTGGGAACAAATTAAAGGCCGATATATGATATATATATATATCATCTTAGTACATAGTAAATAGTATATATATCAAAGTAAAGGCCGATATATACCCCTGTCCTCAGGCCCCCCTGTCCTCAGGGACCACCTGCCCTGCATGTTTTAGATTTTCCCTGCTCCAACACACCTGATTCAAATGAATGGGTCATTATCCAGCTCTGCAGAAGCCTGCTTATGACCATTCATTTGAATCAGGTGTGTTGGAGCAGGGAAACATCTAAAACATGGAGGACAGGGCTGCCCTGAGGACAGGGGGCCCTGAGGACAGGGGGGCCTGAGGACAGGGGGCCCTGAGGACAGGGGGGCCTGAGGACAGGGGGGCCTGAGGACAGGGGGCCCTGAGGACAGGGGGGCCTGAGGACAGGGGGGCCTGAGGACAGGGGGCCCTGAGGACAGGGGGGCCTGAGGACAGGGGGGCCTGAGGACAGGGGGGCCTGAGGACAGGGGGGGCCTGAGGACAGGGGGGGCCTGAGGACAGGGGGGCCTGAGGACAGGGGGGGTCTATGGACAGGGGGGCCTGAGGACAGGGGGCCCTGAGGACAGGGGGGCCTGAGGACAGGGGGGGCCTGAGGACAGGGGGCCCTGAGGACAGGGGGGCCTGAGGACAGGGGGCCTGAGGACAGGGGGGCCTGAGGACAGGGGGGGTCTATGGACAGGGGGGCCTGAGGACAGGGGGGCCTGAGGACAGGGGGGCCTGAGGACAGGGGGGGTCTATGGACAGGGGGGCCTGAGGACAGGGGGGGCCTGAGGACAGGGGGGCCTGAGGACAGGGGGGCCTGAGGACAGGGGGCCCTGAGGACCAGGGTTAGGAACCACTGCAGTAGAGTATGCTAGTAAAGTACGGTCATGCTGTAAAGACATATAGAGTGAATGTCTTTCTGTGTCTCCCAGCTGTGTCCTGATTCAGCCAGGAGACAGAGAGCAGCCTACACCTTTGGCACAGCCTTCCAAGAGAGTGTGAGTGTCTGTTCAGTTACTGTCATGAAATCTCTGATGTTGCTCTATGCTTAAAGATCTTATCATCTAAATAAGAAGCATTGCATTGTAACGACTACAGCCCATCTGGTGTGCAAACCTTTTAGTGTTTTATTTGAGCGGTTGTTCTATCCTGTGTGTGTGCATGTGTGTGTGTGTAGTGTGTGCTCTCTGTAGCAGAGCTGCTGCGTGTGTACCCTGAGCCTGTATTCTACGACGTGTTTGTGGATGTGAGTAACGGAGGGAGCCAACGTCTCATCCCCCTCCCCACACGCAACCTTAACCAACAGTTCAACGGCCTGTTTACCAACCAGGGTGAGAGATGGTGGGATGTGCAGCTGGACAACATTTGATATTCCAGTACACACTAGACACAATGCACTCTTCACAGAGTGTAAAGCGTCTATATGATGCCATGTTCTTACGTGTGTGTGTGTGTTTTTCCAGGAAACATGAATGACTGGTACCTGTCGAGGCGTCTGCTGTTGGTGGACACTCTCAGTGGGAGAGAGAACAGTCTCAGCTCTTTGCCTAAAGTCCTCCGCATCGCTAGCAGCATCAACATAAAGTGGGTCACCAGTTACCATGAGTTGTCAACTGTTTTTATGGCCATTTTGGCACCTCCTCTTTTGAGTGTTTCTGCTGTGTTTCCTGGCACAGGTTCCAGTTGGTCCCAGAAACCCAGAGGGGCCAGGTGTTCCCCCCCCTACTGTCTGTGGCCTACTCTGACATCCTCATCACAGACTCCAACACACAGACTGTTTCAGTAAGTCCCCCAATGTTCACACACACCTACAAACACACAGCAGTCAGTGACCCCACCCTGTGTTTTCAGGTGTCGTTTGCAGTCAATTACGAAATGGACCAAAATGAGGCTCGCATCAAAACAGACGTGAGTCACTACCTCAGTAAGTCATCAGTGGTATAGATCCAGAGTAAGCAGTCCATACTAAGCAGGGCCTCTCTCTCTCTGTGTGTGGAGCAGGTGGCTCTAGGGGTGCTGGGTGGTGTAGCTGTCCTGTACTCGCTCCTGAAGACAGCCAGCTGGAAGAGGAGGATGGGCTCACCCCTCATCGACATGGAGGTACCTGACCCTGGGATGACCCCTCACTCTCACCTGACCCTGGGATGACCCCTCATCTCACCTGACCCTGGGATGACCCCTCACCTGACCCTGAGATGACCCCTCACTATCACCTGACCCTGAGATGACCCCTCACTATCACCTGACACTGGGATGACCCCTCACTCTCACCTGACCCTGGGATGACCCCTCACCTGACCCTGGGATGACCCCTCACTCTCACCTGACCCTGGGATGACCCCTCACTCTCACCTGACCCTGGGATGACCCCTCATCTCACCTGACCCTGGGATGACCCCTCACTATCACCTGACCCTGGGATGGCCCCTCACCTGACCCTGAGATGATCCCTTACCTGACCCTGAGATGACCCCTCATCTCACCTGACCCTGAGATGACCCCTCACCTGACCCTGGGATGACCCCTCACCTGACCCTGAGATGACCCCTCATCTCACCTGACCCTGAGATGATCCCTCACTCTCACCTGACCCTGGGATGACCCCTCACTCTCACCTGACCCTGGGATGACCCCTCATCTCACCTGACCCTGAGATGACCCCTCACCTGACCCTGGGATGACCCCTCACCTGACCCTGAGATGACCCCTCACCTGACCCTGAGATGATCCCTCACTATCACCTGACCCTGAAATGACCCCTCATCTCACCTGACCCTGAGATGACCCCTCACCTGACCCTGAGATGATCCCTCACTATCACCTGACCCTGAGATGACCCCTCATCTCACCTGACCCTGAGATGACCCCTCACCTGACCCTGAGATGATCCCTCACTATCACCTGACCCTGGGATGACCCCTCATCTCACCTGACCCTGAGATGACCCCTCACCTGACCCTGAGATGATCCCTCACTATCACACCACTCCCGTTACGAAAATAAGTTCAAAGTGCTGTTGCTCTTTCCTCTTTTCCCACAGACTAGTGTTATTGAAGACTTTCTGTCCCACAGACTAGTGTTATTGAAGACTTTCTGTCCCACAGACTAGTGTTATTGAAGACTTTCTGTCCCACAGACTACTGTTATTGAAGAGTTTCTCTCCCTCTTTCTCGTTCTCCCCCCCCTCTCTCCCTCTCTCAGACTGTGATGAAGTTCCTGTTGTTCTATGCTGGAGATCTGGCCAACGTGTTCTTCATCATTACCTGGGGAACCGGACTCTACTGGCTCATCTTCTACAAGGTCAGCACAGTGAGACTCATCCAAGGCTGTTATACATCCACAGTGTGACTAACATGGGAGACATTCTCCCAATGTTGTATCATTTACTAAAAATATATAATTTATTCAGTTATCTCTTTCATTTACAAAATAAATATAGTTTTTTCAGTTATCTCTTTCATTTACTAAATATGTATACCGTATTTCTTCAAATAAACGCCGCCCTCGAATAAACGCCGCCCTCGAATAAACGCTGCATCAAAAAAATCTGAAAACGGTTAAATTCAACCCCAGTATTTATTACACATGTGCATAACTTTCTGCACAGCTTTCTGTTTGAAAGCTAACGCGTATGAACATTTAGGCATGCTGCTTCAGATTTCTACACAATGTGGAACACTTGTATTTGAGACTACCACCAATGCACACCTACTTGATAGCCAATGAGATAGGGAGTTGCCGCATTCATAGACAAACAAAGAATAGACAAGAAGGTCAGCAGCAGTAAATGAAACCTGCGTTTTAGCTGCATTATTCATTTGTCACAATGCCAGCAACAAAGTTGTCTATGGCTGCACTGCAGCTACAAATAATCAATTAATTTGAATAATCGCCTCCCTCGAATAAACGCCACACCAAAAATGAACGCTTTTTTCTTTTTAAACGCTGCAGCGTTTTTCGAAGAAATACGGTAGTTTATTCAGTTATCTCTTTCATTTGTAAAATGTTTGGTTATTCCATATCTTCTTTTTTTCTGGGCTGCACTCTCAGACGCTAGAGGCAAGTTCCTCCCCTCTCTCCTTCCCTCTCCCCTCCCATCTCCCTCTGTCCTCCCCTCTCTCCTCCCATCTCCCCTCTCCTCCCATCTCCCCTCTCCTCCCATCTCCCCTCTCCTCCCCTCTCTCCTCCCATCTCCCCTCTCCTCCCCTCTCTCCTCCAATCTCCCCTCGCCTCCCCTCTCTCCTCCCATCTCTCCTCCCCTCTCTCCTCCCCTCTCTCCTCCCCTCTCTCCTCCCATCTCTCCTCCCATCTCCCCTCTCCTCCCATCTCCCCTCTCCTCTCCTCCCCTCTCTCCTCCCATCTCCCCTTTCCTCCCCTCTCTCCTCCCCTCTCTCCTCCCATCTCCCCTCTCCTCCCATCTCCCCTCTCCTCCCATCTCTCCTCTCCTCCCCTCTCTCCTCCCCTCTCTCCTCCCATCTCCTCCCTCCTCCCCTTTCTCCTCTCTGCCCCTCTCTGCTCCCCCCTTTTCCTGTCCTGTTATCCCTTGTTGTCTCTCTATACCAGGCTAGCTTCATGAAAATCAGATATGCTGCATGTGATCTAATGTCCCTCGTGTTTTCAGGCCCAGCAGTTTGTCTCTGTGCTTTTGCCGTTGCCTGCACAAGAGGAGCGTTTTGTGACCTACATTGGCTGTGCCTTCGCACTAAAGGTGAGGCCTCATCCTGCTCAGTTTACTGTGTGTGTGTCTGTAAGTCAAGGAATTCTGTTTCTGGTCATTGTCTGCATCTGTGTTTCAGACTGTTCAGTTTCTCCACAAGCTGGTGTTGCAGCTGTCTGTGGACGTGTTCCTCATAGACTGGGAAAGACCACGCGGCAAAGCCAACAGGACTGTCCAGGGTACATACGCAGGACCTCCTCTAGATGAGTCCATGTGATCAGAGCAGTGTCTAGTATCTACTGTGTGTGTTGTCAGGTTGTGCTGAGGGGAAACGGGAACCATCTCCTGTCAGTATCTGGAGGACTTACTTTGTTGCCAACGAGTGGAACGAGATTCAGACTATCCGCAAGATTAACCCAACCTTCCAAATCATGGCTGTTCTCTTTCTTCTCGAGGTACAAACCTACAGCCTGTCCCATCCTGTGTCTCTGTCCTGTCCTAGCCTGTCCCATCCTGTGTCTCTGTCCTGTCCCAGCCTGTCCCATCCTGTGTCTCTGTCCTGTCCTAGCCTGTCCCATCCTGTGTCTCTGCCCTGTCCCAGCCTGTCCCATCCTGTGTCTCTGCCCTGTCCCATCCTGTGTCTCTGTCCTGTCCCATCCTGTGTCTCTGTCCTGTCCTAGCCTGTTCCATCCTGTGTCTCTGCCCTGTCCCAGCCTGTCCCATCCTGTGTCTCTGTCCAGGTGGTGGGTTTCTCCAGTCTGACCCTCAGAGAGCCCTGGGCCGTGCTGGAGCGCCCCCCGCAGGCCTTCAGCCCTCCCTCCAGCCTGACACTGCGCTACGGCCTGGCAGCCTCCCTCTGGCTCTGCCTGGGACTACTGCAGGTACACTTGGGTGAGGGGCCTACTGTAGGTACACCTGGGTGAGGGGGAGGGGCCTACTGCAGGTACACCTGGGTGAGGGGGAGGGGCCTACTGCAGGTACACCTGGGTGAGGGGGAAGGGCCTACTGTAGGTACACCTGGGTGAGGGGGAGGGGCCTACTGCAGGTACACCTGGGTGAGGGGGAGGGGCCTACTGCAGGTACACCTGGGTGAGGGGGAGGGGCCTACTGCAGGTACACCTGGGTGAGGGGGAGGGGCCTACTGCAGGTACACCTGGGTGAGGGGGAGGGGCCTACTGCAGGTACACCTGGGTGAGGGGGAGGGGCCTACTGCAGGTACACCTGGGTGAGGGGGAGACGGCAACTGGCCTCAATGGAGGGTCCCGTATCTCTGTTCGAACACAACACCCGCCTCTACACACAGTCCAGGATGATAGAACATGTGTTGTGTGTTTGGACAGATGGTGTTCTTCACGGTGTTCCACGAGCGCTTTGTGGAAGATAAGATCCGGCAGTTTGTCGACCTGTGCTCCATTAGTAACGTGAGTAAGACCTGTGCTGCATTAGTAACGTGAGTAAGACCTCTGCTCCATTAGTAACGTGAGTAAGACCTCTGCTCCATTAGTAACGTGAGTAAGACCTCGGGCAAACACTTTGACACAGGAAACATGGTCTGTTCTTAGTGTGTGTAGGTCTGCACTGCTGCAGTCACAGCTGTTCTTAGTGTGTGTAGGTCTGCACTGCTGCAGTCACAGCTGTTCTAAGTGTGTGTGTGTGTGTGTGTGTGTGTGTAGGTCTCTGTACTCCTGCTGTCACACAGGTGTTTTGGTTATTACATCCATGGGCGTTCTGTTCACGGCCACGCTGACACCAACATGGAGGAGATGAACAGCAACCTGAAGAGAGAGGCTGTACGTCCACACAGTGAAATCCTCCACACCCACACACCTCCACACAGTGACATCCTCCACACAGTGACATCCTCCACACAGTGACATCCTCCACACAGTGACATCCTCCACACCCACACACCTCCACACAGTGACATCCTCCACACAGTGACATCCTCCACACAGTGACATCCTCCACACAGTGACATCCTCCACACCCACACACCTCCACACACTCCCACCTGCTACTGCATCTCTCTTGTATACACCCCCTCCTGTGTTGCCTTCTCTCTCTCACTTTCCATCTCTTGCTCTTCCCTCCTAATGCCTCTGTCTGTCTCTCTAACACTCTCCCTGTCCTCTGTGTGAAGGAGGCCCTGTGTGGTCAGAGAGGTCTGCTTCCCAACACCGACACCCAGACCTTCCAGATATCCATCACCAACCGCCTCAGGCAGCAGTACGACCGCATACGGGAACCCCTCAGCAGGGTGTGTGTGTGTTTAAGGGAGGGATGGATGGTTGTATTAAGTCCTGTAGATATGTCACAGGGGTGACGATGACTCTCCTGTGTACTCCAGAGGAACGGCCCGTCACGGTTGGTGGACGCGTCCTTGAACAACCCCTTTGACCAGAGCACCAAGGCCTACCACACCATGAACCGCTTCCTAGGCTCCATCATAGACCACGTCAGTCGCACGTACACTCACACATCATTGCTAGTAAAGGACCATCCTTGAGTTAGTGTCATAGAACAGCCAAACCAACCTGACCCTAACCCTGACCCTTACCCTGACCCTGACCCTAACCCTCACACTGACCCAAACCCTGACCCTAACCCTAACCCTGACCCTAATCCTGACCCTGACCCTAACCCTGACCCTAATCCTGACCCTGACCCTAACCCTGACCCAAACCCTAACCCTGACCCTAACCCTGACCCTAACCCTAACCCTAACCCTGACCCTAACCCTAACCCTGACCCTAACCCTGACCCAAACCCTGACCCTAACCCTAACCCTGACCCTAACCCTAACCCTGACCCTAACCCTAACCCTAACCATAAAGTCTTCTTTAAGGAGACCGATAGACATGCCTTGCTTCACAAACAGAGCTATCATCCTAAACATACCTACAGAGGACTAGTAAAATCACAGTTAATAAGATTCCATCGTATTTGTACTTACCTGAGTGATGTGGAGGAGGCGACATCCATCCTGTTTAAAGCCCTCAGGCCTCGGGGTTACTCTCGGCGGTTCCTGAGGGAAATAAAACAGGAAGTAAAAACAATATTCGAAGTGAATGGAAGGTATGTGGTGGAGAGGGAAGCTAAAGAAATGATACCTGTGGTGACAACATACTCACAACCTTTGGGACGTTTGGGTGGTCAATTGAGGCTTCATTTCCAACAGGCCCAGGCAGACTTGGGAGACTTGGGGCGTTTTAAACTAATTTCTGCATATAGGAGAAACAAGAATCTCAAGGATAGACTGGTGCATTCCAACCTAAATGGAAAACCGGCGGTATCTCCCGAGGAAAATAATCACTTTAACTGGAATACCTATATTGGGAATAGGTATTCAGGTAGAGGGGTACCGATTAGGAACCAAATAGCTTTTGGGACTCCTAATACGGTCTATGCCATTAGGTGTGCGAGGTGCCAAAAACTATACATAGGGGAAACTAAACACTCCATGCAAACTCGCCTTACACAACATAAATACCAAGTCAGGAGAGGAAATGAAGATACGGTCCTATATAGACATTTTATAGCACATGGGGTTTTAAATATGAGAATTGAAGGACTGGAAAGCCAGAAGGATTGGTCCAGAGCTGTAAGACAAAAAGCAGAAAGAACATGGATACATTTATTGAAAACCATCGACCCGTTGGGTCTGAATGAAAAATATTAAAATGTATTACATGTCCCTTTGTGATATACAGTAAAGTAGAGGTAGGAGGATACAGTTCGACTCCGCCTGGAGAGTATCGGTAGCTCATACGGACCTTTTGGGATTCCCATATTGTCAAGTTTTCTTATATATATATGTTAAAATATATATTTCTTGTTGTAATATGATACTATGAATTTTGATTTATTATATTTGTGTGGATAGGCTTGGTTGCCCTGCAATATGGTTGAATCCCAACTCCAAATTACAGTTGCACTTATTAATTTTTACTGTAACAAATACTTAAAAATACTTACCGTGTGGAGCGAATTGATGACAAGCGGCCAATCACAGTTCTCGGTGAAAGGATGGATTCCTAGGGAGAAGAAAAACAGTTAAAACATTGTTTACAAAAATTATACATAATAATACCTAGAAGAACCAATAGTACTCACCTTAGAATAGATTGTGTAAAACCTACCTCAAGACTTACCTGAAAAACACCTTCAATTCTTCTTATATATTGATAGATTACAAATTTCCTGCTTTACTTTTTCTAAGGGAATAATAAAGCATAGCAATCAAGCACATTGTACTTGCGCCAGCGCAAACTCCCACCCAGTAATGGGTTGAGACCTTTCTGAAACCTAACCCTAACCCTAACCCTGACCCTAACCCTGACCCTGACCCTAACCCTGACCCTGACCCTGACCCTGACCCTAACCCTAACCCTGACCCTGACCCTAACCCTGACCCTGACCCTAACCCTGACCCTAACCCTGACCCTAACCCTCACCCTGACCCTAACCCTGACCCTGACCAGTATGGGTGGTCCAGACCAGTATGGGTGGTCCAGACCAGTATGGGTGGTCCAGACCAGTATGGGTGGTCCAGACCAGTGAGCTGTGTTTCCTGTGTAGGCCCATCGGGACATGGACTACGTAGTGAAGGACAAGCTCCTGCTTGAGAAGGTCATTGGGATGGAGTTCATGGAGCCGATCGACAAAAGCATCTTCTATAACGGTATTGAGCTCATTTGACCAACCTCTGTTTAGGATGGTCATTTAGTATAGAATCAAGAGCATTGTTGACTTGTGTTTCCTTCCTGTGTGTGCGTGTGTTCCTGTGAGTGTGTTCCTGTGTGTCTCTTGGCTGTGTGTGTGTGTTCCTGTGTGTGTGTGTTCCTGTGTGTCCTGGCTGTGTGTGTGTGTGTGTCTCCTGGCTGTGTGTTCCTGTGTGTCTCCTGGCTGTGTGTCTCCTGGCTGTGTGTGTGTGTGTGTTCCTGTGTGTGAGTGTGTCTCCTGGCTGTGTGTCTCCTGGCTGTGTCTCCTGGCTGTGTGTGTGTGTGTGTTCCTGTGTGTCTCCTGGCTGTGTGTGTGTGTGTGTGTTCCTGCGTGTCTCCTGGCTGTGTGTGTGTGTGTTCCTGTGTGTCTCCTGGCTGTGTGTGTGTGTTCCTGTGTGTCTCCTGGCTGTGTGTGTGTGTGTTCCTGTGTGTCTCCTGGCTGTGTGTGTGTGTGTGTCTCCTGGCTGTGTGTTCCTGTGTGTCTCCTGGCTGTGTGTCTCCTGGCTGTGTGTGTGTTCCTGTGTGTGAGTGTGTCTCCTGGCTGTGTGTCTCCTGGCTGTGTCTCCTGGCTGTGTGTGTGTGTGTGTTCCTGTGTGTCTCCTGGCTGTGTGTGTGTGTGTGTGTGTGTTCCTGCGTGTCTCCTGGCTGTGTGTGTGTGTGTTCCTGTGTGTCTCCTGGCTGTGTGTGTGTGTTCCTGAGTGTCTCCTGGCTGTGTGTGTGTGTGTTCCTGTGTGTCTCCTGGCTGTGTGTGTGTGTTCCTGAGTGTCTCCTGGCTGTGTGTGTGTGTTCCTGCAGATGAGTCCCACTCGTTCAGTGACATGTTGTTCTACGGGAACGAGGCCACCCTGCTGATCTTCGACACCCTGTTCTTCTGCGTGGTGGACCTTGGGGCTCAGAGCTTCACCCTGGCTGCTGTGCTCACATATCTACAGCAGATGGTGCGTGCGTGTGTGTGTATGGGGATGAAGTTGCACAACAAGAAGTTCCTTGATGTTTGAGCACCAGATAAAGATTCACATTTGTTTTTCAGATCATCTGTTTAATCCGCAACGCTTTTGGCCGGAGAAATCTTGCAAACAAGACATTGGTGGATCAGAGGTTCCTTATCTAGGGTTATTTTCCTGCTGTCTAAGCCTTCGTAGTTATGTGTCCAGAGCATTTCTGTTTTGTACATGTGATTTTGTACCATTTGTTTACACAGATACAGTATTTTACTAATTGTTCACCGCCTGGCAAATGATGTAAATATCTGATTGCGCTTTTGTATTTGATGTTTTATAATAAATAAAATAAATGTGACTTATTACGTTTTCAGTTCTAATAATGTTTGACTAAATTACCCAACTTTAAACACATTGCTGCAGAAACATTTCACAAATCTAACGCATTGCTGCTGACATTTCATCACTAACACACAGGTACCAATGGTAAACTCAGGAAGTGTGATTACGGGCAGACTTTATGGGGCTATAAATGCTCTTTATCATCTCTGGTACCTCATTACCTTCCCCCTCCCAGGCCGTCAGACTACAGCAACAGGAGCACCAGCATGTTGCACACCTTGGACATATCTGGATGTACCAGGCATGCTAAGGACTATTTCTCCTTATTGGCCCTACAGTGTGCTGTAGATTTATACATTATCTTTAACCGAGTATTTTGTACCTTTACTGACCTGTCAGAACAGTGTCACCTGCGCGTAATAACTTGCTTCTGTACTCCACTGCTTATGCATATGGCAGTTCATCAACACATGACCCTTTTCTCCAGTGAAGGGACTTTGTGAGGCCAATACCGGTGTGTACTGGGTTAACTGTCAGATAGATGAGCTGAGCCAATCAACGTCCCGTGTGCAGGTCTAGATCAGGATGTGGGCGGTGAGGCAGGCGGGTGGAGTTGTTCAGACACGGTTACTACACCGCTCACCGACAATCAACCGATTAAGGTGAGTAGATAGCTAGCTACTTAACTTAATGCATTTGTAAGTCATTTTCACTGAAAAATAACATCAACATCCAAATATGACAAGAAATGGCTTGCTGTTTAGTCGATAGCGTTGTTATCTAAAGCAGCTAGCCAGCATTCGAGCCTTCTCTGACTACTTGCCGCAGGATAGTGTTGGACAGCTTTAGCTATTTCTCTACTGTAATAGTTAGACTAAACATTGTAAAATGGTATGCTTTCTACCCAGTTAGATGATAATAGCATGCACAAATAGACTGATACAAGGTTTACAGAAAGCAGAAAGAGCTGGCGACCTCAAGCAAACCTGGCCGCCCGCTAACTACGACCACACTACTGTAGCTAGCTGTACGGTAACTTTCTATGGGATGGGCAGGAACAGCTTGTTGTGTACTCAACATCTTAACTGCAGCCGCTATACGATGCACCACCGTTGGTTGGCTAAACAGATAAAAAAAATGATCAACATTAGTTAGTTTTTGTTGCCATTCTTTGATTGAGTTCCTTGGCCAATAGCGCTTGTATTTTCATATTTTATTGTCTTACAGTAGAGTCGGTTACTCAACAACATTTTGGGCTTTTTACCAGTCGCTCTTCATGGGCCTGGAAACATCAGTCACTGCGACAGCGCTCTACAAATAGACAGGTAACTGATTATTACATAATATATGGGCGGAGATGGCGAGACAGTCACGCCAAGTATCTAGTTCAGTAGGTCATGGGCATGGCCGGCCAGGACGGTTTAGGAACATCAGGACATCAGTTTACAGGACATCAGTTTTCAGGGTTATAAATAGGAAGACTTCTCCCCCCTGTTGACCCTAAACACTGCTGGCTCAGGTTGGAGCCACTTATGGGCAAACAGTTAGTTCCCAGGGGTATTTAAAGTGTCACTAAACTCCAAAACCTTTCTGTTAAATGAGATCCCTATGAGCACTCAAGGAACCGCCACAATGAATATTAATGTGAAAACCCCCAACTTATAAGCACAACTTATAACAATATTTTTTATCTGAAGGGATTGGTTAATGCTGAAATTGGGGGTTTTAATTTAGTTATACTTTAAACTACCACAGGATCAACAACAACTTAAAATGTGTTATCAATAAACATGGATGAAATGGAGAGTAGTTGAACCCTCTCACTAATGTCTTAACGTTTCCTTCAGGTGTGTGTGACGGAGTGTGTGTGAGGGAGTGTGTGTGTGTACTGGGAGTCATGCCTGTTACATCACAGCTGCTCCGAGGATTTCCCCGTGCCAAGCTCTGGGGAGCAAGCCTGTTACCATGCCAACGTCAGGCCCACCGCCCCTCCCCTCCGTACTCCAACTCCCAGCATGCCCCTCTGCCCCCAGGCCCCACCACCCGGGGCTTCCACACCACCTGGGACCTGCTCAGCTACAACCTCACCCCCCCCCAGGTCAACTCCATCCTCAAAGCCAACGAGTACAGCTTCAAGGTCAGACCCCACCTACACACACGCTGGCTTCACTAACCAGTGCTCGCATACCAAAACACTCAAGTCTTCCCAATACAGTTTCAGAGTTTCTGCTCAAGGTGTATGTTGTATGGTGTTGACTCCAGGTTCCAGAGTTTGATGGGAAGAATGTGTCGTCAGTGATGGGGTTTGACAGTAACCAGCTGCCGGCCAATGCACCAATTGAGGACCGGCGCAGTGCTGCCACCTGCCTGCAGACCCGAGGCATGCTGCTGGGCGTGTTCGACGGCCATGCCGGCTGCGCCTGTGCCCAGGTACCCAGCAGGCTGAAACCCACACCTACAGTCTTGGGTAGTGTGGAAGCTATCACAGTGGGACTAGAGAATGGAGATGATGAAGCGGGTGTAGTACTGTAGTAAACCGAGCATGCTGGGTAAGTCCTTCCTGTGGTGTGCCCTCCCCCGGTGCAGGCCCTGAGTGAGAGGTTGTTCTACTACGTGGCCGTGTCGCTGCTCCCTCACTCCACACTGTGTGAGCTGGAGGCTGCGGTGGAGGCCGGCCGGCCGCTCAGCCCCATCCTGCAGTGGCACAAACAGCCCAACGACTACTTCAGCAGGGAGGCCCAGACACTCTACTTCAACAGCCTCAGAACCTACTGGCAGGAGCTCATTGACCTCAGCAGGTGGGCGGGACAAAGGCCAGGGCTGAGCTCTCGTCATAGTGCCGTTTGTTTTGTTATGTAAAGCAGGTGTGTTATTTGCACATTGCTGCTGTAAATTGGTCTTTTTGGTAGCCCTAGTGCAAGAGGGTCAATTCAATTTAATGTCTCTTAACCCTGTTAAGGAGTAACGTCGCACGTGTGATTTTGAACATTCCAACTGACTATTTTCCGATAGACAAAAATGAAACGACAAACGCTATAGTATGGCTTAAAAATGTACAAGGAGGAAGCTAACAAGTAACCCTAGCAGGTATTAACATTGCTACAAGTATTATGCTAGGTAACGGAAGCTAACTCAAGCTGGCTAGCTTCCGTTTCAGAGAAATAACTCACTCTGGTGGGAGCGTCGGAAATATGTAGAACTCACGCATCTAAGTGTTAAATCTTATGAGCTGGAAGCTACCCTGAGGGGGGAGGAGACCGTATGTCACTCCCCTCTCATCTTCTCTCTCTCTTTCCTCCCTTTCCTCTCTTTATCTCTCCCTCTGTGTCTCTCTCTGTGTCTGTGTCTCTCTCTCTGTGTCTCTCTCCCTCTGTGTCTCTCTCCCTCTGTGTCTCTCTCTCTCTCTCTCTCTCTCTCTCTCTCTCTCTCTCTCTCTCTCTCTCTCTCTCTCTCTCTCTCTGTGTCTCTCTCCCTCTCTGTGTCTCTCCCTCTCTGTGTCTCTCTCTCTCTGTGTCTCTCTCTCTGTCTCTCTCTCTCTCTCTGTCTCTCTCTCTCTCTCTCTCTCTCTGTCTCTCTGTCTCTCTCTTTCTCTCTCTCTTGCTGTGTGTGTCTCTCTCTCTCTCTCTGTGTGTCTCTCTCCCTCTATCTCTGTGGGTCTCTCTCTCTGTCTCTCTCTCTCTCTCTCTCTCTCTCTGTCTCTCTGTCTCTCTCTTTCTCTCTCTCTTGCTGTGTGTGTCTCTCTCTCTCTCTCTGTGTGTCTCTCTCCCTCTATCTCTGTGGGTCTCTCTCTCTCTCGTCCTCAGTCCAGGGGATGTACCCGACACGAGGGAGGCGCTGCAGAGCGCCTTCAAGAGGCTGGACAGTGATCTGTCCCTGGAAGCTCAGGTGGGAAACCCCAGTTAGGTCTGTGTGTGTTTTTATGTGTATATGTGCGCATGTATGTGTATATGTGCGCGTGTGTGTCTATGTATGTGTATATGTGTGCGTGTGTATGTCAGACTGCTGTCTGACTGATGTTGTGTTGTCTAGGTGGGAGACCCTAACGCCTTCCTGCACTACTGGGTTCTGAGAGTGGCTTTCTCTGGGGCCACAGCCTGTGTGGCCCACATCGATGGATCCGACCTGTACGAACACTCCACCTTTTCTATCCACACTTCCATACAGAACTCAAGACTGAATTTATTACCAATATATCTGACTAAGTGTAATGAAAAGCCAGTGATTCAGGATGTCAGTAGTAGCTACATGCTGCGTGTCTCTGGCCTGCTCTCCTCAGGTATGATTCAGGATGTCAGTAGTAGCTACATGCTGCGTGTCTCTGGCCTGCTCTCCTCAGGTATGATTCAGGATGTCAGTAGTAGCTACATGCTGCGTGTCTCTGAGCTGGCCTGCTCTCCTCAGGTATTTGGCAAACACAGGGGACGGCCGGGCGGTGCTGGGGGTGCAGGAGGAGGACGGCTCGTTCAGCGCTCACACACTCACCAACGACCACAGCGCCCAGAACGAGGACGAGGTCACACGCATACGCTCAGAACACCCGCCCTCAGAAAGGAAGACCGTCATACGCCAGGTAACCTCTCTATCTCCAGCCCTGTACTCTATGCCCTACACCCAGTCCTGTTGATCTAACCCCGGCCCTCTACCCTCTGCCCTACCAGGTGCTCTAACCCTACTACGTGGGTTGTACCTGATTCACTATGATCTCCCCCCCCCTCTCTCTCAGGACCGGCTGCTAGGCCTCCTCATGCCATTCCGGGCGTTCGGGGACGTGAAGTTCAAGTGGAGCATCGAGCTGCAGAAGGGCGTGCTGGAGTCGGGTCCTGACCAGCTCCATGATAACGAGCACACCAAGTTCATCCCTCCTAACTACCACACACCTCCGTATCTGACGGCCGAGCCTGAGATCACACACCACAAGCTGCGTCCGCAGGATCGCTTCCTGGTAGGGGAGGAGCCGGTGTGTCTCACATGGTACCATGATTACCTGACACCTGATCATCCTCCTCTCTGTTCTCACAGGTACTGGGCACAGATGGATTATGGGAGACCCTCCACAGACAGGAAGTGGTCCGTATCGTGGGCGAGTACCTGACAGGCGTGCACCAGCGGCAGCCCCTCACGGTGGGGGGCTACAGTGTCACCCTGGGACAGATGCAGGGACTTCTGGAGGAGAGGAAGGCTCGCGTGTCGTCTGCGTTTGAGGATCAGAATGCAGCCACACACTTGATGCGCCACGCGGTGGGGAACAACGAGTTTGGCACGGTGGACCACGAGAGGCTGTCCAAGATGCTGTCCCTGCCTGAGGAGCTAGCACGCATGTACCGCGATGACATCACCATTATCGTCACTCAGTTCAACCCTCACGTGATTGGAACACAGAGTTCAACCCTCACGTGATTGGAACACGGCGGCAGGGAGGAGCGTCCTGTGGAGGAGCAGCACAGGGACAATGTGGAGGAGGCAGCATGGGCAGTTTACCATGCTCACACACACACACAATCACACTATTTAACCTATTCTTCACCATCATCACACACAATATTTAACCTATTCTTTACATTTGACACACACAGAAACAAACACTATTTAACCTCTTCTCTACCATCAACACAAACACACACTATTCAACTTATTCTGTACCATGCTTTCACACACACACACATATATATATATATATATATACGTATCCGTTAGACGGCTGTACTGCAGAAGGGGTGTGTGTCTACATGCTGCTCATCATAGGGCTGTGTCGTAACAGCTCCCCTCAGAGCTGGGCCTTTTTACAACGTTCATGTTGGTTATCATGCTGCCCTCATAGACTTATCATGCTGCCCTCATAGACTTATCATGCTGCCCTCATAGACTTATCATGCTGCCCTCATAGACTCATCATGCTGCCCTCATAGACTTATCATGCTGCCCTCATAGACTTATCATGCTGCCCTCATCGTAGACTTATCATGCTGCCCTCATCGTAGACTTATCATGCTGCCCTCATCGTAGACTTATCATGCTGCCCTCATCGTAGACTTATCATTCTGCCCTCATCGTAGATTTATCATTCTGCCCTCATCGTAGACTTATCATGCTGCCCTCATCGTAGACTTATCATGCTGCCCTCATCGTAGACTTATCATGCTGCCCTCATCGTAGACTTATCATGCTGCCCTCATCGTAGACTTATCATGCTGCCCTCATCGTAGAGACACGTGGCTGCATGGCTCAGGAGATCAGACAGGAGGTCATATCCATGTTTCATGTGCCAAGTGAGTCAACCAACTAACCCTAACTAACCCTAACCCAAGCTGATTTCAAAGACACTCCTGGGCACTGTGGTTGCCCATCTGCTGTTACATTGTGTGCGTGTGTGCGTGTGTGTGTGTGCGTGTGCCGTTTGGTCTTTCTTTGTACTGCATTTCAACATATGTACACACTTCATTTGTGTATAAACTTTGTCATCTTTTGCACATCAGCTTCTAACTGCTCTTTCCAGCATAGCAGGGACTGTAGCTGCACCTTCCAGCTGCATGTGGAAATGATTTTTTCATAACATTTTATTATGTGCTTTACAGCAAATAACACTGTGGTGAAATCTCTGTTCATATGTTATAAATACCGCAACGACACGTTCTAGAACTTCAGTCTTTAACTTTCAAGGATATGAAGTTTCGACCCTTTGAAGTTCCAGACAGGCGGTTAGTAACTGAATATCCTCCTGCTGAACCAGTCTCTGTCCCACTGAACTCCTTATCCCAGAATGCACTGCTGCAGGCCTGGGCTGTGGAGAGGTCATTCTATGTTTAGGAAGGTAAGGAAAGGACATGACAGGGTATGGATTCCCACCATACTTCCTCCCACAGTAAATGTTTGGTGACGGGGGTGTTAATCAAAGAGGTGCCCTAGATTATGGGTGTTCAGACAGGAACTGATGTCACAGTGACCACTGTTGGGATGGCCACCAAGGTTGTTCAGTGATGGAGTGTGTAACCAAACATGTAGTTGATGCTGATGTGGGTGTAAAAGTGGTGAAACCTTTTTTTATACATATATATACATATATTGTTTTCTTTTTCATAGCTCTCGAGGATTGTATATGTAACAGCTGTAATTTGGTGTAAACATTTTTTGTCACGAGAAATGCCTTATTTTAACTTTTGATGGTGGATGCCTGATTGTTAGTGTCTTCTGTCATCATCATGCTGTTCTGTCAGAGCTCTACCATACTGTTCAGATGGTCAAACTCTAACCACTGTGGTCGGACTGGTTGGGGTTTATATTTAGCTGAGGAAAGAATGTAAAGCAAGGGGACTCCGGCTAAATACTTGAAGGTTACTTTTACTTTTAACCATACAAGATGTGTGTATATCCTAAACTATACACACAGCTATACACACTGTATACTGTAAGACATGTCACTGTTGAGTGCTTTATCCTTAACAGTTTGGTTTCCGGAATATAACGATTTTGTATTTAAAATGTTTTAATAAAACTCTCAGTACTTGGAGGTGATTTGTTTCTGCGTGAGTGTGTGGAGACACCAGAGTGCGTCCAGATTAGCTGTCGTCTTAGCTGCTGTATAAACTAGGCTTTAGCTGCCTCGCCCATGGAATGTGGTTTTGCCACGTCCACCAGGCCCCTCAGAAGGTTGTCCTGGTCTCCAGTTACAGTAGAGATTGTACTTTGGCAGCGCCAAAGGTGAAAGTGTGTGTGTGTGTGTGAAGGTCAGTGTGGTGTCGCCCCGCTCACGGTCGTCACTCGGCAACACAACGCTTCAACACAAACTTTCTGCTCTTCCACCTCAGTTCTGTCTTTTCCTGAACTCTTCAATCCTTTACTTTCCCCCTCAACTCTAAATCAAATGTATTTGTACAGCCCTTTTTACAAGCAGTGTCACAGAGGGCTTCACACACACCCATTGAACTGCCCCTCAACCAGCCTAAACCGTCAAAGAAGACAAGGACAAACTAACTTGAGTAAAGATTTTATGAACCTTTGGAGGAGCAATTCAGTGAGGGATCCCCTCCTGAGACGGTTGGTGAAAGAGCTGCAGAACATAGTCTCACATCAAGGAAAGTGACAATGGGTGTTTAAACACAGGAATTCAAAGTTAAATTCAGGTCGAGGAGTTGAATGTCACTTTAAGCAGTGGTCTTTAGCAGTGGTCTTTAAGCAGCGGTAGCCACAGGACTGGGGTCATTTGATCCGATTTCTAACTCTGGTCAGTTTAGTTTGACAACTCCACAAGTGGAGAGTTTAGTTCACCACAGCACTAAAACGTAGCGATGCACATAAACTCTTCTCCACTAGAGGATGCTAGGGTGTTGTCAGCCTGGGTACTGGGCCCAGTCCTGATGCTGTGGCCAGCTCTGTGCTTATGTAACCCAGCCCTCTGCAGGCAATCAGTTTGTTAAATGTCTTAAAATGTTTATCAATAAGATCTGTTAATCTTTTTGATGAACATTCAGCTATTCATTCTTATTTTCTATTGCGTTTAGTCTCTTTTTAGCATCGCGACGTTCTATCACTCCAAATTCAATGTGTTAGGGTTAGTGTGCCCCTTGTCACCTTTGACTGTTAACTTTGGCATAGCATTCCATTTCCATGAAGGAAACATTTAGATAAGTTTCCTGTTTTGATTTCAAAGAAATGGCAGGATTGTGTTTATTATCATTCCAGTTCTTTACTAGTAGCATATTTATTGATGAATTCACGAGGGTCTGTTTGGAAGCTTGTGTTTCATGGGTTAGTCAGAATGTGTGGCCTTGGTATATGTCGAATGTTGCAGCTCGCTGTCTGATTGATTGTATGGGTCTGTCGATATAACAGGATGTTCTGTACTTCTTTATAATAAAACACTTTTGGTCCACAGGGTGTGGGTGTGACACACTACATTGTGTGTTCTGACAATCTAAACATTTTGATTTCCGAGAGATGACCTGCATCATCCTCACTCCTGGCCCTCCCCCACTCATAACAGCCTCACTCCTCCTCTGGAACAGAGAAAGTTCCCAGACTGGGATATCTCAACTCTGGCTCCTGACACACACATATTCCCCTCAGACACACACCAGACACACACACACACCAGACACACACACACCAGACACACACACACCAGACACCCAGGCCCGCCCATAGAAATTGCTGGGCCCCTGAAAAGGTCCAGTGAATGGGCCCACCCCAAATAGGGCTTTACTTATATTAACACATGCTCGTGTGTGCTCTCTGTCTCCTACGTAAAACATTATGTTAACCGAGAGACTTACTCAGTGATGAGCAATCCCAAACAAAATCCGCTAATTTTTTTCAAATTTTCTGCGGTTATTCAGACTGAAAATCTGCAGAATTCCGCTAGCCTTCCTGTTCTTAAGTCGGAGCAACCGAAGATGTTCCACAACAGTTTGACACCGAATATGGTCGATTAAATGTTGACAGACTTATAAGAAACAATGTGAATCAACACCACAACAACTGAAGCAGCAAACTTTGCTAAATGTATATATGGTGTGTGTGTGAATATGTGTGAATGTGAGTGAATGTGTGTGAATGTGAGTGTATGCAGCTGTGTGTCAACGTGTGTAAAGAGTGTGTGTGCGTCTTTGTCAGAAATGTGGCCCAACATGGTCAATGCATCCCATCATTTATTTTGTATTTTCTCCTTTTCTCTCCCCCCTTCCCACCGGCAGGGCTGTGTGTGCCTGTGGGTGTGTGTGTGTGTGTTGTTGTGGAACGTGTTGCCAGGTTACTGTTAGAGAAACACTAACATTACGACGTGATATGTGCTTGTAACTTTCATTTTGTTACTTTCCCTGTCCCAATGTTCTCTCTCCCTCTCTCTCTTTCCTTCTCTCTCTCCCTCTATCTCACCCTCTCTCTCCCTCTCTCTCCCTCTATCTCACCCTCTCTCTCCTTCTCTCCCTCGGTCTCTCCCTCTCTCCCTCTATCTCTCGCCCACCCACACATCTCAGCTGGTTGTTATGTGACCTGTGTTGACAGTATTCCTCTGTAATACTCTTTCGAAATGACTAATCAACACTGTCTCTGTTTTTGGAAATACTAGAAACTCATGTTTAAAAAGACTGACCACCATTTCCCTCAAGTTAAAGTAAAGACATTCTGACATATACTGAAGTATGGGCACTGACATATACTGAAGTATGGGTTCTGACATATACTAAAGGGAATAGTATATGGCCATGGGTGATCAGGAATGTCTCTTTTCAAAACTGTAAACGCAAAACCTCATCTTCAAGCACTAATTAAAATACTTCTGAATCCTCTTGCAAAATGAAACTTTCGCCTCAAAACAGATTTACCTGTGCTCAAAATCAAACACTGCTTTCAAATCATAAACAACGTGATTAAAATGATATACACTATCAAGCAGTCAGTAAACAATACACCAAAAAATAGAAAACAAATTGTTCAAAACATATAGTTGTCAGGGATAAGTACATTTTTAATCTCAAAACAAATTTTATATTTATCCGTCATTGTCTTTTGATGAACGAAAACATGTTCTATCATAGTAGCTCAAAATTGATCAGAAAAGCTTTGCTCTCTGCAATTGTTTTTGTTCTTTCTCCTCCTTGTACCCCTATACAGTACTGTACCCTGCATCTCACTACCCACAACTCACTCTTGTTCTTTGTTGATATGAACCTGCAACCAGTCTAAATCTATTGAGCAGTCAGTACTGTTACTGTAACAAATGGAAAGCACAATGTTTAGGGCCATACAATGTGTTCATTAAAGCAATATAGTACGAGCACGAGTACTATATTGCTTTTATAAAACAATTTTATAGTCAACCAATTAACATTTAAATACAGCTATTGATAAAAAAAAAATTGGCCATTGTTCTAAAAAACAACAAAAACAAAAAAATTGTTCCGATGTCAACGTCAGCTGAGCTATTAGCCCGAAAGCTAACGTTATGCTAGCAAGATTCAAAGGCAATAACATTTTTTACGGTTGACAAACAGTGAATATAATTTTACAGTATGTTTGACAAGAAGATTTGCTAGCTAACCAGCCATGTCACTATCCCAAAATCAATATCAAGATTTTCACGAACAAAGTATCGGCCATACTAAGCAACAGTACGGCCGCAGCCTGTGGAGCGAGTTGAATAGCAAATGGATGTGAGATGACCGCATCAAAGTTGACATTTTCTCCAAACTGTAATTATAATTTGACAGTATGTTTAACGACAAGACTAGCCAGCTATCGAGCCATGTCATTGTCCCCAAACAAAATCGAGATTTTTAAGAAGAAAATAATTGGCCATGTGTAGAGTTGCTGCTACTGCTGTCGTGTTGGCCGCAGACTGTCTGAAGTAGATGGACTAGACTAGCGAGGTGAATAGAGAATGGGATGTGAGATGAACGGTTAGGTGACACTGATAAGAGTACATTCTGAAAAGAAACATTTTTCAAATACGTAATAATAAATATTGAAGTCACTCATTGTTGTAAATACAAGTAAGCTTGTTAAAGTCTTTCAAAATTGTAAATGGAGGCTGACTCGTCCCCGTTGTTATGGTTACTTATTTGTATCAACGCGAATGTTTCATCGCGGGGTGATTTATTATTGGAGTGAAAAGTCAGAGTGGGTTGTTGAGGGATAATTCAACTCATGGAACGTCTCTCGTCCAATCAGAAACAGTTATTTAAAACCAAATAACCCAATTGTTTTATAATGTACAGTATACAGCCTACAATGCTCTGTACTACAGTATACAATACTAAAAGGGACCAAAATCTAAGGAGTAAACATGTGATAAATGTGCTTCTTCTTGTCTTTTGGCTGGGTCAGGCCAGAGCACTTGGTCGACATCACAAGCAATATTTTCCCTCCTTCAACACCTGTCACCTGTTTGCTCTCTGAACTGGCTTATATTGGTCGTGTCACATCATTTAAAACAAGTGAAATCGATTTTGAGTGGTTGTGTTTCGTCAATGACATGTTTTCTCTATTTGTATTTGATTGTTGCCATTTGTGTTTACCAGTATGGATGACATGTGCATTAGAGTGCAGAAAGTGTTTTGAGAATGAGAATGTTAGAGCTTTGCTGAAAAGTCCAAGGCTGACGTTGTCATACTCATAATTCTAGTCAGAATATGAGTCTGATAACTCTCCGTTGGGCTTTGACTACAGGGCGTGTTTCAAACGAGCCTGGAAAACAAATGCCTCTTCGCTCAATTGGATAGATCTACAACCAATCAGAGCAACAGAGTATGTGACCTATGTTAAGCACCGCATAGTTGTTGTCAACAGAACTAAACTACAAGCAGACTTGAAGTATGCTTGAAGAATGAATACAAACGATTTTTGCCGGTGTTGTAAAATTAATTTAAGGGTAGGGAGAGTACTTGTTCACACGGTCAACCTTTTTTAGCGAAACAATAAAGGGCAATGCATATACGAACAAGTTCTCCGTTTAGGATTACAACTCCATCGGGGCCAGCTGATAAATTAAACTTTTACCTAATCCCGTAGGAAGGACGGCAAAAACATATTTTCCATTGACAAATGCCTTGATTGCGTCTCTCTGTTCCTCTTTCAAAATTAATGCGCTGTCGATGTCTTCTAAAACAGACTCGATGGCAGAATCATAACATCCCAGATCTCCAGCGGTAGCTATGTTTGTTCAAAACGAATTCAATTTAAGCGCTCTTTTGTGACGTGGGTGATTACGTTACTGTTGATCATCTGTCCATCATCGTATAAAGCCCGCCCTGGCAATTTAATTGGTTCGCCCAGATTCTGGTTTTCTGTAGTTGGTCCCCAATACGAGACCCTCCAGACCCAACTTCCCGACCAAATTTTTTTGGGGGGCGGGGAGAAGTTGGGCTGGCAGCCAGGCTAGAAAAGTCCAAGTGAGATCTGCAAATTGTGTTTTACCATGTGATATGGTTTAAGGTATCGACAACAGACTGTACAGTTAGCTACATGAGTCCAGGCAACTGAGAACTTTGTTCAGCCAAAGGGGTTTTACTTTGTTCAGCCAATGGGGTTTTTATAGTGTTTTAGCAATTGAGACATTTTAGACATTTTAGACATTTTTCTTGTTGCTTTCTGCCTTGCTCCATGTTGGCTTTGTAGACTAGCTTACGATCGTTGTTTGTTCTAGTCAGGAAATGATAAAAGAAATAATATTGATCATGCCACCAAAACATAAATTACGTAAACCTAATGTAATGAGCCTAAAAATTAAGGAGTGAAAGTAAAATTGTGAGGTACTGATACCAGAAAAATCTACTTAAGTACAGTAACAAAGTATTTGTACCTTTTGTTACCTCCCCTCTCTGGTCATCAACAAGCCCACGGTACTACTCCACAGTACTACTCCACAGTACTACTCCACAGTACTACCTCACAGTACTACTTCACAGTACTACTCCACAGTACTACTTCACAGTACTACTCCACAGTACTACCTCACAGTACTACTCCACAGTACTACCTCACAGTACTACTTCACAGTACTACTCCACAGTACTACCTCACAGTACTACTCCACAGTACTACCTCACAGTACTACTCCACAGTATTACTCCACAGTACTACTCCACAGTACTACTTCACAGTATTACTCCACAGTACTACTTCACAGTACTACTCCACAGTACTACTCCACAGTACTACTCCACAGTATTACTCCACAGTACTACTCCACAGTACTACTCCACAGTATTACTTTACAGTACTACTTCACAGTACTGGCCCCCTGTCATACACACAGACTGCAGCTGTAAGACAAACCCCTGCTCTCCTTCAGTCGCTCTCCTTCAGTCAGAGCACATGTAGCACACACACTCCACTCTCACATGGGCTGTTTGAGTGTGTGGGTGTGTACTTATGTGTATGTGTGCGCTCTCTTGTCAATTGGAGAGTGAATATGTGTGTGTGTGTGTGTGTACAAGTCTTTATGCACTGAACAAAGGCAAGTCTTACAAACAAGAATCTATCAGAGAACAAAGCACTGCTCCTTCTTCTCTCCCACTCTCTCTCTCACACACACACACACACACACACACACACACACACACCCTAACACACACACACGCACACACACACACTGAGAGATGAGTCAGACCTTTGGAACATTTGGATAGACAAAGAGATGGAGAAAAAAAAGAACTAGATGGAGGCAGGTCAAAGAGGCAGGTCGGAGAGGCAAAGATGCAGGTCACTCAGAGAGGCAGGTCAGAGAGGAAGGTCAGAGAGGCAGAAAGGAATGTCAGAGAGGCAGGTCAGAGAGGCAGGTCAGAGAGGCAGGTCACATTCAGAGAGGCAGGTCAGAGAGGAAGGTCAGAGAGACAGGTTAGAGAGGCAGGTTAGAGAGGCAGGTCACATTCAGAGAGGCAGGTCAGAGAGGAAGGTCAGAGAGACAGGTTAGAAAGGCAGGTCAGAGAGGCAGGTCACGCTCAGAGAGGCAGGTTAGAGAGGCAGGTCAGAGAGGCAGGTCACACTCAGAGAGGCAGGTCACACTCAGTGAGACAGGTCAGAGAGGCAGGTCAGAGAGACAGGTCAGAGAGGCAGGTCACACTCAGAGAGACAGGTCAGAGAGGCAGGTCAGAGAGGCAGGTCACGCTCAGAGAGGCAGGTTAGAGAGGCAGGTCAGAGAGACAGGTCACGCTCAGAGAGACAGGTCACACTCAGAGAGACAGGTCAGAAATGCAGGTCAGAGAGGCAGGTCATGCTCAGAGAGGCAGGTCAAAGAGGCAGGTCAGTGGCAGGTTAGAGAGGCAGGTCAGAGAGGCAGGTCAGAGAGGCGGGTCACGCTCAGAGAGGCAGGTTAGAGAGGCAGGTCAGAAAGGCAGGTCACACTCAGAGAGGCAGGTCACACTCAGAGAGGAAGATCAGAGAGGCAGGTCAGAGAGGCAGGTCACACTCAGAGAGGCAGGTCAAAGAGGCAGGTCAAAGAGGCAGGTCAGAGGCAGGTTAGTCACTCAGAGAGTCAGAAAGACAGACGGCTGCAGTTTGGAGGTGTTCATGTTGTTACTGAAATTACTGGCTGTTATGTTACCTCTAACAAAGGACCAATCACATGTCTCCGGACAGCCTTTGTCAAAACAAATGTCCATAAACACACACACAAACAGCCAAAGTTCAAACTCTTTTTTATTGCGAAACCCCCTGTCCACATTATCAATGAGGCTGGATCAGAGGTCCACATGCAGGACCTCTCCGGGAGAGAATGAAGGTATTACATCTGTTCTCTTTATTGTATCACTTCAGACAATTGTTTTAGAACGCTGCCACCCTGGCTACAAGTCACTTACCAACAGACAAGAACTGGATTATTGTGAGCGTCTACAGTAAATCCAACTTATTCAAACAGCCAGAGGAAAATTATTAAATGTACATTTACAACGTTTACAATAACAGTAGGACATCTTTGTGATGCTTGTACACACAGAGTAAAACCCTCACTGTGTGACTGACACGTCTAACTGGTAGCATAGAAACTTTAGACAAAGGTTTGAAAGCATCAATCATGAATGAAATATATACCTAAATGAAGAAATCACTGTTTTATATTTTGTCAACTTTTAAGGTAAATAAGTTATTGAACTTCAACAAAAACTTGATGACAGGCTATAGTGTATAACATCCATAAAACAAATTAAACCTTTAGTGTACTGTCTTTAACATAAACAAGCAGCTGTTCTAGAGTATGGGCTGTGTCTCTCCCTCCTGCGGTTTCCTCTTCTCGTTATCCTTCTTAATGCGGTGGAACACGATGACCAGCAGGAGGACTGGGAAGGACAGGACAACAGTCAACAACACAAACACACATCTCCGTGTTGCGGGCAGCACACACTACAGCAGTGTGTGAGGTCTGGTGGAGATGAACGTTACTCACCAATGAATCCCAGAGTCCCACCAAGGATTCCGATGGTGATGGGCATTCCATACTTGAAGCCGTGTTCACCTGGTTTGATGTAACAGTACCCCAGCTCTGTACAGTTACATACCCTCACTGTGGATGGAGAACACATGTTTATGTACACAACCGTGGAAAAAGACACAAACACTCACTGTTCCAACTCACCCTCAAACTTGTGTGTGACGCCCATCCCTGCGCTGTCCTTAATGTTTATGGGGATCACAAAGGTTTTGTCCTCCGTTGGAGATTTCTTCATGGTCAGTTTAGCAGATGTACCTATATGAAGCACATCAGGGACCAGAATGAGTCAGATGCTGAACATGACTAGCTGTGAGACACCACTAGGGGTAGAACTGGTCGTCACCATCAATGCTGCTGATGTCCCAGTTAGGAGACTTCTTGCTCTGGGGGAAGGTGAATGTGAAGGGCTGGCTGTAGGGGGCGCTATCTGCATCCGTGGCTGACAGGATGACAGGCTTGGGGTTCTTGACGCAGATGAAGGCTTGGGTCTCCAGAAGCTTGGGCACGTTGTCGTTCACATCCAGCAGGCGCACAGAGACCACACGCTCCGAGGACAGCTGGGGATTGGCTGTGAAATGAGGTCAGATGACGAGATGAGCAGGGTTTGTTTACAGTTAGGGTTAGGGTTGGGTTTACACTGTTTACATTGGGTGATGATCTGTGATTCATGGGGAATCCATATGGATCTGTTCATGACTAGTGTTACTGCCTATGTTACTGGTTGTGTGACTGGTTGTGTGACTGGTTGTGTGCCTGGTTGTGTTACTGGCTGTGTTTTTCACCTTTCTCAAAGGCGATGACTGTGACATCAAAGGCCTCCAGCACCTCTCTGTCCAGCTTGGCCTTGGTCTTGATCTCGCCTGTGGCTGGATCGATCTCTAACCAGCTTTTGGTGTCACCTTCCAGCTTGAATCTACAACACACACATACACACTCACTCAACTGCATTTGGTATGGTAGCTGTATCAAACTACCGCCTCTTATTGTTCAGGTGCAACTAAGGCTCAGCTTCCATACTCAATGAGTTTTCCCTCTGGGTCCTTGGCCCCTACTGTGATCACAGACGCTCCCAGGCTGGTGTTCTCTGGTAGGACCACGTCTAGAATGTCCATGTCAAATTCAGGAGCTTCATCCACATCATTGATCTCCACCGTGACGAAGGCAGTGGACTGGTTTTCGTACTGCATTCCGGCCATCAGGGGCTCTGGGTTCCGGGTGTCAATCTGGAGTCTGGTGGAGGGTGTGGTCTCAAAGTCTAGAGGCTGCAGGAGAAAATTGGGTGGGGGGAGGGGGTTATCATAACATGTGACATTCATGTGTGTGTGTTAGGTTTGGGTATCATTTGGATTTTTACGATTCCGATGCTGAACTGGTACTTTTAAAACAATTCCCATTCCAATTCTTGAAAAACTGAAAAATGACAACGAAGAAAGGCTCTTTTATAGTTTTTTTTTTTCATTGAAAATTATTGAAATGTTGACTATATATTAACGTCTTGAAGTAGCCTACTCAAATATATACTAAGTACACCTAAGTCACCTAACACACAACTACAATAATTTAACAATAAATAACAGTTACGCAAAAAATCCTGCTAAATTTGCCTGAAAACGCCTAAACAGCATACCCAAAGTACATTGAAAGCTGTTCTTGAACCATTTGGAGTACATGCATGTAAATGGTCTCTTTTGAAAGGTGACACTCTGACAGGACCCCTGTCAGTCCTACTGGTGCTGAGTAATAGAAGCTTGAACACAAGGAAAGTGAAAGTTTCTATTTCTGCCTCTATTTTGTTTTGGAAACAGAGGCCTAAAGAGGCCTAGAGGTGGTAGGTATTAGCTGGAAGACAGCATTGGACCACAGCTTGAAGCCTTACCCAATTTAAATCAAAAGTCAAACATAATACTACAATATATTCATATTTGACACGTTTTTATAAGAGTACATCCAGGCGTTTTCTAAAGGGGCCTTTTGGAAACTAATAACTGTTATCTCTAATGAAAGGTGGTACTTAGAACTATCATATATTATAGCTAAATCCCCCATTAGTATTGCTGAAACACAAAAACTGAAGCATGAACACATTGGAGTGCCTCATCTGATTCAGTATTAGTTCAAAGTCTGGTCAAAGTCACAGACTGGGGGAGGAGGGGGCAGTGTTTCCGGCCCGGACCGAAATCAGATTAGCAAGTAACAACAAAATAAATGTTGAGTTGGTATACTAACTAAACCAGCTTCAGACTTTAGCAGTTCTTTTGCAGAAAAATGAACATATTTGTCTTCTCTGGCAAGATACGACCCCTCTCCTGACTTATGGCATGTCCTGCACAGGATAAAACTCTCAGATGGTGTCGAAGAGGCCTGTACACACAGGTATGAGTTTGAAAGGGCAGACATATTGGGGACCAGGGACTGATGTCCGCAAGCTGTCGAACACGGTGCACCCCTCTGCTTTAAGAAGTATCCCGTGTCGCCGCATGTTTCAATAAATTCGACGTGCTTCCCCCTTTCCACTAGCCTGACGTTGTCATACTCATAATTCTAGTCGGAATCTGAGAGTCAGAGTCTGATACTGATCCAATGGGCTGTGATTGTGGGGCGTGTTTCAACCAAACCCGGAAAGAAAATGCCTCTTCGCTCAATTGGATAGACCTACAACCAATCAGAGTAACGTAGTATGTTATTTTTACCGAATCCCGTAGGAAGGACGGCAAAAACATATTTTCGATTGACAGATGCCTTGATCGCATTTCTCTGTTCCTCTGTCAAAATGAATGCGCTGTCGATGTCTTCTAAAACAGACTCGATGGCAGAATCTACACATCTCTGCTCTCCAGCGGCAGCTATGTTTGTTGAAAATAAATTCAAGCGCTCTTTGGTGACGTGGTTGATTACGTTACTGTTTGTGTTTGTCACCTGTCCATCATCGCATAAAGCCCGCCCTGACAATTTGATTGGTCCGAACAGCTCTGGTTTGGGCATAGTTTTTCTCCAACGGAGCAATGCCAGACCGAACTTCCCGACCAAAAAATGTTGTGGGCGGGGCTAAGTTCGGCTGGCACCCAGGCTACCTTTGCACGTAATCGTTTTGATACATTTGTTGCATTTTGCGATGTTGGAATCCTTGTCTGTGAAATAGAGCCACACTTTCGGCCACTTCACCTAAGGCATTTTAGATGCGCTAAAAGCTAGCTAGCTAACGATAGACTAGCGGAGCAAGTGTAATATGTTTACTAGTGATCAAGTGCAGTGAATGGTTAATATGCTTTTACGTCCGTTTTGGTAAGCCCAGAGGGAAAATATGACACGGTACATTTACGGTAGCTAGCTAACGGTAGACTACAGAGAAAGTGTGATATTTTTACATCCGTTTCGGAGCGACAGAGGGAAAATATTTCAGTCGACCTAAGAAGTGGAACCGAAATGAAGAACAGAAATTTGCGTTCTAATACAGTCTGATTCCTACCAGTTGCGTAGGAACCGGTTCCATAGTAGAACCGGGTTTCGGTACCCAACACTAGTGTGTGTGTGTGTGTGTGTGTGTATGTGTGTATGTGTGTGTGTCTCTTTTTCACTCATACCTTGACAAGAACGAGCCTGCCCTCTCCGTTGGACTCTGTCTCCATGGCAAAGACTCCATCCTCGTTGCCAGCGGTGATGTGGAACTCGATGCGTGAGCTCCCGCTGCCCGGGTCGTCAGCATCCGTGGCTTTCACTGTCAGGAGGGTGTGGCCTACTGGGGTGTCCTCAGAGAGGGTGTGGCTACCGTACTGCAAACATACACACACAAACGCACACAGACACACCCGCACACACACACACACACAAGGTCAGTCAAAGGTATCATTTCTTTTGAGTTTCACCAGACAAGCGTGAAGCAGTCATGGAGATACTCACATCGTCATGGAGATACTCACATCATCATGGAGATACTCACATCATCATGGAGATACTCACATCGCTCCGCTCAAAGATTGGCACTTCATTGTTGACGTCTATGACCTTGATGACGACCTTGCACTCTGTGCTGAAACCTAAGACAGGACAGTGGATGAGTGTGTGTGTGTGTGTTTAGGTGTGTGAGTGTACATACGTGTGTGTGTTTTACCTGGGTCGTGGACTCTCACGGTGAGACGATACTCTGTGGCGTCTCTCCTCTTGAGCAGCTGTCTGGACTGGACACGGCCCGTGATGTCATCGATAGAGAACATGGGGGAGCTGGTTTCAGGATCCTGGATCTGGAGTGTGTAGGACAGCAGGGAGTTGGCTGTGTTCTCCTCATCCGCATCGCTGACCTGCAGCTGGCCCAGAGGGCTACCTGAGAACAAGCAAGACATCTCTCACAGGAGGGAACCAGAGGTACCAGAGTCACGTGCTCCTGACCTGCAGGAGGTTCTACCTGGAAGCTCGTTCTCCTGGATCTCAAACACGGTCTCGTCCAGGTGGCAGACCGGAGGGTTGTCGTTCACATCCTCCACCAGCACCTGGATCTCAATGGGAGGGTCCAGCTCGTTCCCTTCATGGTCCTCAGCCAGCACCACCACAGTGTACTGGAACGCACACACACATATATATACAGTATATATACCCACTAACACTGCCACCGACACCCTGTTAACCACTTTAACTGCATCACTTGACTCTCCCTGTCGCCTGTCAACCAGGCATGCGCGATCTTCTCCCTCCTGCCCGTGGCTTACGGATGTTATTCGTGAAGAACGGTCCACCCTTCGGGCAGCTAAGGAGATGGCGCAAGTCCAAAGACGGTCTGGACTTTGATAAGTATCACGCCCTCCTTAAATCCTTCTCCTCTCACATAACTGGTGCTAAAACCCACATATTTCTGACCAAAATTAACTCTACTTCCAACCCCCTCAAACTTTTCTCTACCTTCTCCACCCTTCTTAACCCACCTCCCCTACCCCCCCTTCCTCCCTGACAGCAAATGACTTCTCCTCCTTCTTTGAGGAAAAAGTCGCCGACATTAGCGGTTCCCTAAACCCACCTTTCCTACCCTCTCACCCTCCACGACTGACCCAACTAAATGTCTAAACTCTTTCTCTCCCCTGTCCGAGGCAGAGCTCTCTGACCTCATTCTCTCTCATCGCCCCACCTCCTGCCCCCTTGATCCTGTCCCCTCCCCTCTCTTTCAAACCATCTCCCCCTCCATCATAACTTTACTTCTCCATGTCCTTAACTCTTCTCTTACCTCCGGCACCTTCCCCTCTGCCTTCAAACAGGCCAGAGTTACCCCTCTACTCAAAAAACCCTCCCTTAACCCAGCCGTCCTCCAGAACTACAGACCGGTATCACTGTTACCCTTCTTTTCAAAAACAATTGAACGTGCTGTATCTAACAAACTGTCAAACTTTCTCTCTCAGAACAACCTGCTTGACCCCAACCAATCAGGCTTCAAGACTGGCCACTTCACAGAAACTGCCCTCCTGTCAGTCACCACTGCCCTCCAGTCTGCCAGAGCGGCTTTCAGGTCATCCGTGATCATTCTGCTGGACATTTTTTCAGCGTTTGATACGGTTAACCATCAGATCCTGCTCTCCAGACTTTCTGATATGGGCATCACTGGCACTGCACTCCAGTGGATCTCATCCTACCTGTCGGGAAGATCCTACCAGGTCTCCTGGGGAGGTAAACTGTCGGGCCCTCGCCAGCTTTCCACTGGTGTCCCACAGGGCTCCGTCCTTGGACCCCTCCTCTTCTCTCTGTACACCACCTCACTTGGACCAATCATCACCTCCCATGGCTTCTCCTACCACTGCTACTCTGACGACACGCAGCTGTACCTGTCGTTCCCCCTGACTGATCCGGGGATTTCAGCCAGGATTGAGGCCTGCCTCACAGACATCTCCACCTGGATGACCGAGCACCACCTCCAGCTGAACATCGCCAAAACAGAACTTCTCATCTCCAAACCCTCCATCTCCCACGATCTCTCAATCACCCTGGGATCTGCGACGGTGACCCCTTCATCCTCTGCCAGGAACCTTGGGGTTACCATGGATGACAAGCTCTCCCTCACAGCCCACATTGCTGCAGTCTCCCGGTCGTGTAGATTCACCCTATACATCTGGAAGATCAGGAGATACCTGTCTGAGCACTCCACCCAGCTGCTAGTCCAAGCACTTGTCCTCTTCAAGTTGGACTACTGCAACTCGCAGCTCGCCGGTCTCCCAGAATGCGCAACCCGCCCTCTTCAGAGGATTCAGAACGCAGCGGCCCGCCTGGTCTACAATCTACCCAGACGCTCCCATGTTACCCCGCCCCTCATCTCCCTCCACTGGCTACCCATCACGGCCCGCATCAGATTTAAGACCCTGGTACTAAACTTCCGAGCAGTGAATGGGACTGCACCCGACTACATCAAGTCTCTCCTGAAGCTTTACACCCCCACCCGCCACCTACGGTCTTCTTCAGACAACCGCCTGGTGGTACCACCGCTCAAGACCGCCTGGTCCCAACACAAGCTCTTCTCCTGTCTGGCCCCCCAGTGGTGGAATCAACTCCCCACCTCCATCAGAGACACTGACTGTCTCTCCACCTTCAAGAAAAGGCTCAAGACGCACTTGTTCCGGGAGTACAACGGTACTTAGGAATGGTTTGCTGGTCCCAATGTTAGTTTCCTCAAGGATCACAATGACTCTTGCTTAGAGACTTGTTGCTCTTGGTGGTTAGTGGTAACTGATTTAAATAGTTGTACTCGCTGTGATTTTTTTTGTTACTGTTGCTTGCTTTTCTACAGGTACACTTGCACTTATAACAATTTCATGTTGTTTAATTGTAACTTCTTTAACTACATGCTCTTATGGTTCTTCCCTTTGGTACTTATTTTGGTTGTTCACAATATGTGCTTCATGTTTTGGCTACCCGCAATGTTTTAGGGGCTATCTTGTTGTTATTATCAGTGACCTATGCACTTTGTAAAGCTCTCTCTTGGAAGTCGCTTTGGATAAAAGCGTCTGCTAAATGAATACATGTAAATGTAATATGCTACATATATATACAGTACATATGTAGCATCAACAGTCTGGACAATACTAGGTGCTAGGTTTGTATGTCTGTCTGTGTGTGTGTGTGTGTGTGAGTGGGGGGTTGTGTGTGTGTGTGTGTGTGTTACCCTGCTCTTCTCCTCTCTGTCCAGCTGCTCTGTCAGCATGACCTCTCCCTCGGGAGTGACACTGAAGGGGAAGGGAAGCAGGCGCTCCTTCTGAACCAGCCTGTAGAGGGCGCTCTGTGTGTTAGACTGGACCTGGGGGGGGGGGAGGTTACTGTACAAAGAGTTCGCAGGTTGCAGCTGCAGCACAGAACTGCAGTGTATTTGGGTGCTTCAGTGTATTTGGGTGTTTCAGTGTATTTGGGTGTTTCAGTGTATTTGAGTGTTTCAGTGTATTTGAGTGTTTCAGTGTATTGTTTGTATTGAGTGAATCCCACTCCATACCTTAGCAATTAACATGGGGTATGTGGTCACTAGATGTTCCTTGATTGTGATTGGTCCAGGGGCGACCCACAGGTTCTGCTGCACAGCGATGTTGACTCTGGTGTTGGAGCTGAGAGCATTCTCTGACTGCCCGCCCAGGTCCTCCACACGCACAAACAGGACGAAGTCTGGGTCCTCCAGGGGATTCAGCCTGCGCATCTCTGGAACCACAGAGGAAGACAAGGGCTCCATGAGGTATAAGGAGACCAAAGGAGAACAAATAGGTCCATTCAGAGCTGCTGACACCAGAGACAGAACCATTGACAGATATAAAGACACCACACCATCCCCCCGAGGCAAATAGGCTGAAGTGCCTTGCCCAAGGACACAACGTAATTGGGCATGGCCAGAAATCGAACTGACAACCTTCTGATTAATAGCCCAATTCCCTAACCGCTCAGCCATCTGACTTCCCTTCTGACTTGGTAGAATAGTTTCCACATCACACTCGCTCACGCAGTCATACCTGCTCTCTCCACACAGGTGAAGAAGGGGTTGAGTTCGTATGGGACATCCTGTATGGGGGAACAGTACTCGTCAAACTTCCTCTTCAAGGCATCATGGCTGCTGCCATCCTGACTTCTGGAATACACAACACCCTCTCTGGCTTTCAGCAAGCGCTGTCCTGTAATACACACACACACAATTACACACAACACATCATCCTTGTTGAAAAGCTGCAGTCATGAGCCCTGTACACACCAGCTGACTAACCTGATCTACCTCAGCAATGTAGCTATTGCTAAATGTTGCACGTTTTTTACAGTTAGACAGTCTGGGATTCATTGGTTGAAACATCAACATATCACATTGAACGTGTGGTCAGATTGACATTAGTTAAGTGACAATCTGAGGCATAGGAACAGATCAAGGGTAATCTGGCCTGGTGTGGGATTACTGCTGCTCTACTGTCAGATTACAGTTAAAAATCGACAGATTAAAGGCCTCACTCTCCCAATGATTGCTTATGTACATAAAACCCATATGTGTGCGAGAAGGTTTGTGTGTCTGTGTGTGTGAAATTTCAGTTAGTCATTTAGCAGATGATCTTATCCAGAGCGTCTTACAGTAAGTAAAAACTCATTCGCCCGAGGAAAGTAGGGTGAAGTGCCTTGCCCAAGCACACAACTTAATTTTGGCACTGCTGGGAATCGAACCAGCAAACTTCTGATTACTAGCCCGATTCCCTAACCGCTCAGCCACCTGATTTGTGTGTGTGTGTGAGAGAGAGTGTGTGTGTGTGAGTGTGTGTGCGTGTGGTACCCTCTTCGGTGGTAGAGATCTCCCCTGTCTCTGTGTTGATCTGGAAGAAGGGGGTGCTGTGCTTGTTGGGGATCTGGTTGACCAGACTGTAACTCAGATGGGAGTTGGGAGACTCGGGGTCATCCAGGTCAGATGCAAACACACGCGTGAATGGAACACCTAGAACACCACGCAGAGTTACACACTCTGTAACACACCAGGCTCTTCTAACAGTATTCTGTAACACACCAGACTCTGCTAACATACCATAACACACCAGACTCTGCTAACATACTGTAACACACCAGGCTCTGCTAACAAACTGTTACACACCAGACTCTGCTAACAGTATACTGTAACACACCAGACTCTGCTAACAACATACTGTAACACACCAGACTCTGCTAACATACTGTAACACACCAGGCTCTGCTAACAGTATTCTGTAACACACCAGACTCTGCTAACAGTATTCTGTAACACACCAGACTCTGCAAACAGTATTCTGTAACACACCAGACTCTGCTAGCAGTATTCTGTAACACACCAGACTCTGCTAACAGTATTCTGTAACACACCAGACTCTGCTAACATACTGTAACACACCAGGCTCTGCTAACAGTATTCTGTAATACACCAGACTCTGCTAACAGTATTCTGTAACACACCAGACTCTGCTAACATACTGTAACACACTAGGCTCTGTTAACATACTGTAACACACTAGACTCTGCTAACAATACTGTAACACACCAGACTCTGCTAACATAATACTGTAACACACCAGACTCTGCTAACAACATACTGTAACACACCAGACTCTGCTAACAGTATACTGTAACACACCAGACTCTGCTAACAACATACTGTAACACACCAGACTCTGCTAACAGTATACTGTAACACACCAGACTCTGCTAACAACATACTGTAACACACCAGGCTCTGATAACATACTGTAACACACCAGGCTCTGAAAACATACTGTAACACACCAGACTCTGCTAACATACTGTAACACACCAGACTCTGCTAACAGTATACTGTAACACACCAGGCTCTGCTAACATACTGTAACACACCAGACTCTGCTAACAGTATACTGTAACACACCAGGCTCTGCTAACATACTGTAACACACCAGACTCTGAAAACATACTGTAACACACCAGGCTCTGCTAACATACTGTAACACACCAGACTCTGCTAACATACTGTAACACACCAGTCTCTGCTAACAGTATACTGTAACACACCAGACTCTGCTAACAGTATACTGTAACACACCAGACTCTGATAACATACTGTAACACACCAGGCTCTGCTAACATACTGTAACACACCAGGCTCTGCTAACATACTGTAACACACCAGGCTCTGCTAACAACATACCATAACACACCAGGCTCTGCTAACAACACACACACCTGCAACACTGCCTTCCCTGATCACAGCCACATAGTCTGTTTGGTTGAAGGAAGGGGCGTGGTTGTTGATATCCAGCACGTTGATGGTGACAGTGAACGGACCCTCTACTGGTTCAGTGTCGACTAGCGCCTCCACCTAAAGCACGCACACACGCACACACACGCAAACACACACGCAAACACATTGATGTAATACAAGCAACGACATATGTTAAAATAACTGTAGAGTGTGTGTTACCTGCAGAGTGTGTTACCTGTAGAGTGTGTGTTACCTGCAGAGTGTGTGTTACCTGCAGAGTGTGTGTGTGTGCGTGGGCCCAGACTAAAGCCTCTTCCAGGTAGAGCCATCCGTCTCTGGAGATCTGGATCTTCCCCTCCGAGTCTCCACTCACCCTGAAGCCGTTCACATCAGGGTTGGCTGCATGGAACTGCACAGGGCCAGAATGGGAGTTAGAAGGTATGAGACACAGATTTGATTTCTCAAATGTGTGCGCGTGTTACCTGATAAAGAGCGTAAGGTGTGTGTTACCTGATAGAGAGCGTAGGGTGTGTGTTACCTGATAGAGAGCGTAGGGTGTGTGTTACCTGATAGAGAGCGTAGGGTGTGTGTTACCTGATAAAGAGCGTAAGGTGTGTGTTACCTGATAAAGAGCGTAGGGTGTGTGTTACCTGATAGAGAGCGTAGGGTACGGGTGCGGCCTCTGGAACGTCCAGAACCTTGTCTTCCAGGGGTCCCTTCTTGTCATCCAGACCTGCACCAGCAGCCTATCAGAACAAAGCATCAGAGTTCAGGGGTCAGCTGACATCTGTTCCCTACTCATACAGGACAGTTATTCATTGACTCACTTGACAGATTTATTGTAATGAAATTCCTCCACCACACTGGAGAAATGGGAGAGCAAAGTCTACACAGGCGTTGAGGAAGTGTGTGTGTGAATGTGTGTGTGTGCGTGTGTGAGAGTGTGTGTGTGTCCTTCACCCTACCCCATTCTCTCAGTAACACTGTAATGATTCACTATGGATGCCGAGGATACCAGCAGCATATTGTCATGCTGTCTGCACTCAGAACTCAAACCTCAAATACACACACACAAACACACACTTACACACACTCTGAATTGCCGTAACTAGTAGGTTCTAGTGACAGTGTCCTGCTACACGGGAGCAGGTCGGTTCTTAACTAACCGGCCTTGTAAAATAAAGGTCACAGAAATCACAGAAATAAATAATTCAAACAGAGCTGCCAACATTCAAAGTATAGAAGTTAATAGGTAAAGCTCTGTAAAGGTAATAAGTAATCAAACAGTATTATGAAATGGACCCAGGATGTGTATGTGTGTGTGAGTGAGCGTGTGTGTGAGTGTGTGTGTTGATGACTGGTACTGTTGGAGTAGTGTACTCACAATGCCGATGAGGAGCGAGAACAGAAACAGGTGCATTGTGGGAGTTCTGATGAGCTTCAGTGAGGAGACTCTGAGAAGAGGAGGAGGAGAGATGGAGAGGAGGAGGAGGAGAAAGAGAGAGAGGGAGAAACATTCATTATGATCCACACAAAAGCAAGCACATGTTGTAGTTTCTTTGTAAACATGGACATCTCCAGTTGTGGACTGTACAATCTCAAACTCTCAGACTTTTAGTAAAGATAGGAAGTCAGAGGCCTTTAGGACACACTACAGGGTGACCCCGCCCCCTGGCAAGAGACTGAAAGTCTGAACTAAAAGGCTGATGACTGTCCACATATGGACGCTGAAAGCTCTGGTGGGCCGTCCCCTTTGAGGTGTCACCCTGCATCTCCTTCCCCTGCTCAACATCTCCTTCCCCTGCTCAACATCTCCTTCCCCTGCTCAACATCTCCTTCCCCTGCTCAACATCTCCTTCCCCTGCTCAACATCTCCTTCCCCTGCTCAACATCTTCTTCCCCTGCTCAACATCTCCTTCCCCTGCTCAACATCTCCTTCCCCTGCTCAACATCTCCTTCCCCTGCTCAACATCTCCTTCCCCTGCTCAACATCTCCTTCCCCTGCTCAACATCTCCTTCCCCTGCTCAACATCTCCTTCCCCTGCTCAACAAACAGTCAAGGTCAAGGTCCGACATAACTCAGGTGTTAATAGGTCACCCTCAGGTGTGTCACCCCATGTGACATGGTCTCTGAGCCTAAAGCCAGTGTGTGAGTGACTGTGTGTTTGTGTTTTAGAGAGAGAAAAAGAGAGAGAGAAAAAGAGAGAGAGAAAAAGAGAGAGAGAAAAAGAGAGAGAGAGCTTCTGTTTATATGAAGTTTTGTCAGTCTGTGAATCGTCCCTCTATCCAAACAGTCGCATACAAGGACGCAGAGACAAACCACCACTTTCTTATCTCCTGGCTACTGACACTCCTTAACCATAAAGATTTCACCTCCACCTCCCTCTGCCTCCCGTCAGAGTGGAGCTCCACCTCCCTCTGCCTCCCGTCAGAGTGGAGCTCCACCTCCCTCTGCCTCCCCTCAGGGGTGGAGCTCAGTTTCAGGAAAATCTATTTCCCAACAACAGTACTGCCGAGGATTTGAACTCTAACTAGGCTCCCAGGTTGTCTTATTCTTGTGACACCCACAAACACTCATAACTTGAGAAATTCAATAAAATGTTCGGTTCACAGACCTGATCCGTTTCCTACAGACATTCATTTATCACTAATAGGTGTCACTGTGTATATGTGTGTCTTTGTTTGAGTGGCTGTGTGTGTGTGTAAATCGTTTGGAACACGGGAACATGACAGGATTGCACAGAGAGACTGAAGGTGACATTGAGCAGTCTGCCATGGCGAGCTCTGATTGGCTGATACAAACACACTTCACCATGTCTGTCTGTCATGTTCCTCACCTCACACTCAGTATGCAACTTTTGTTTGACCCTGAAGCCACAACCTCCTTCTCTGTAACCCTAACCCACCTTCTCTGTAACCTTCACACGCCCGTACTCTACGAGGGTCTCTCTACATCTCTCCCCTACCGTATCCGTGAGAGACCAGCTCTGCAGACTGACAGACGCATAACAATACAAAGATACAACCTATTGACACACACACATGGTTGGCAGACAGCAAACCAGCTGACCATTGGAGAAAACAAAAGAAGATCTGAAAAGAACCCAAGATGGATGACATGAAATCAAGGCGTGGCAAGGCATGCGGAAATCTTGCTACTATACAGAGTTTCTTATTGAACAATAATCGTTATTTCCCAATCTAGATGGAACTAAGTCCTTCAGATGAGTAGACTTTGTCCTGTGTTGGTCTGCACGTCAGGCTGCGACAGGCCTCTCCTGACAGCTTCAAACAGAATGACCTCTGCTTTGTCCAGATTCCATTGTAGCTGAGACCAGCTCCAACACAGGATCTCTCACAGGAACTGCCAGATGTGAGCGTTACAAAAACAAACCTCGATACACACACACACACAGTAGAAGGGAACACTTGAGACTCAGGCACTCAGGCCCAACCAAAGTCAAGTCAAGATCATAACCCTAACCCAAGGAGAAGCATACATTACCAAACACACAGGTTACGTACAGTCCAACAACACACAGCCCCCTCAGTCTACTGCGTCTGGCAACACGATCCAGTCCTTCAGCCCTGGCGGACTCTGAGAAACTCACTTAGCAAAGGCAGCGAGACAGAGAGACGTACCTGGCAGGAGAAGTTCTGTGTCTCTCCTTGGGCTGTAGTGTATCCCCGCAGCCCCGTCCGGCTAGTGAAACGTTAACCAGGCCTAACCTGCTAGGTTTTATTGGACCTAATGATTGTCCAATCATCCCTCCCCATTGATTAGCTCAGCCAATCAGGATGGCAACCAGGGCAGGGGGGGTAGAGTACCAAGGATACAATAAATTAATAAATTGACTTGATACAGGAAAGTCAGACAGGAAGCTGATGTATTGTACTCGTACATTATGGGACTTGGAAGTTTCAGTGTTCAGTTAATCCCAATTTGATTACCTCAAGATTGTCTATCCTTTAGCAGTGTGTGTGTGCAGATTTGTGGGATTAAACCCATGACTGGTTGTTGAACTAGCCTGGTTACTTTCAACAGTTACAGACTTGAGTTCAGCTGGACTTTCTGAGGGAGAAGTGACTGGATATCCTCAGAAGGACTGATCCTGACCGGAAGGGTTTTCATCAGACTTTAACCTTTGAACTGCTTCTTGTCTCGGCTGTTCCACTGCTAGGTGTAACTGAACACACACAGACCAGGGATGCTAGGTGTAACTGAACACACACAGACCAGGGATGCTAGGTGTAACTGAACACACACAGGCCAGGGATGCTAGGTGTAACTGAACACACACAGACCAGGGATGCTAGGTGTAACTGAACACACACAGACCAGGGATGCTAGGTGTAACTGAACACACACAGACCAGGGATGCTAGGTGTAAACTGAACACACACAGACCAGGGATGCTAGGTGTAACTGAACACACACAGACCAGGGATGCTAGGTGTAACTGAACACACACAGACCAGGGATGCTAGGTGTAACTGAACACACACAGACCAGGGATGCTAGGTGTAACTGAACACACACAGACCAGGGATGCAGAGTCACTGGATCCTACTGTACTATGACATTCTTCTCCCTCATCTAAACAAAGATACGATGACCCTGAAGTGCTCCTGGCGACCTCTTAGAAAGTAGCTGACAGCAAGGAAGTATTCCAAACATACGAACAGGCTGGGGCTAGTGAGGTAGTAAAGAACATTAGATTCTGGGTTGTCATGTATGTACACAACTCAAACCCCTTTTATAAGTAGGAAATGTCCTTTCTGAATTGTTTAATCCTTGAGTTCGAAAAGTTCAAAATTAGAATGACAGAAAGTACAATGCTAAAGCAAGGAGTAAATGTCATTATTGTGTCACGTCGTGCTCTGATCCTCAAGCCTGGCAGAGGAACTCAAACTCTGGAGATCAGGAATATCTTTCTATCACACTGAGATAAGAAACACACACTCACTCACACACACACACACTCACAAGCACACACACTCACTCTCACACACCTCCATGGAGGTTGTTCCTCCATTTTGGTTTGAAGGTCTTAAGGTTATATTCCATGACTGCTTGGTGTGTATACTGCTTGGTGTGTATACGCAAGACCATTGTCTTGATCTTTATTGTTTACCGGGTCAGTAAATAACTTGAACTTAATCATGTATTATATTCATAGTGTATTATATTCAGTTCTGTGGTCTTTGGTTTGTGACTGGGTCTAAAGTGAACTGCACACATCAGAAAGAAGGTTACATTTAAGAATGTCATGTTTTTTATTCACTAATTCAAAAGACAGTGCTCACAAATCAGACAACACAGTGTTGACCAGCTCAATACAGACGCTGATCAGAAAATAACAGTAACAACGTTTCATTGGTGTAGGCTTACTGTTGCTGGGGTAACCTTGGCACATGGTGGGGCACACAAACGAAGGATGAGAAAGAGGAGAGACAAAAGGGAGGAAGGAGAGAGGGGGAGGGGATTGCTGTCTTTCTCAAACATCTGACATCATCTTGCTCCTCTAAACTGCTCTTTCTTTCAGAGTCTCTCGTTAGTTTGTCTCTCAAACTTTCAAAGCGTCATTACTCTCCACAGATCTGTCTGTCAGACAAGGCCAATACGTCCATTGGCTGATTTTCCAGTCCATCACAGAGGCTGGCGACTGGGATAACAGTTAAGTTCAGACGGATCAGTCTAATGTAGACTGTGGTGTAGAGGCGGGCGTGCACCAGGGTGCAGGTGTCTTCTGGGTCCTAGAGCACAGAGAGATCGTGGCAGGATTTAGACTTGAGCCGGAACGCCACATTGGAGTTGTTTTTGGCCACCATTTTGTCCAGGAAGTGCTTGGCCTTCCTGGGCATGCTCTGGCGCCGTGCGCGTGCGTGTCTGCGGCGCTCGTTGGCCTCCTTGGTGTCGCGGCGGAGCCGCAGCTGTCTGACGATGCCGTGGAAGGCCTCCCACACGTTGTGCTCCATGGCCGCCGACATCTCGATAAACTTGCAGTCAAACACAGCAGCACACGCACGGCCCTCTGGGAACACAGCACAGAACCCAGTCAGAGAACAGCACACACACCAGGTTCAAAGGAACACATCTAACTTTGTCGGAACTCCTGACAACCAAACATACAATAGCCTACACACCCACTCATCACACACTGTTGGAAGTAGATACACACTAGTCAGAGAAATCAGTTGGCACACACAAATAGTTCTACATCGCACAACAAAACACGTGAACACTCACCACTGATGGACACCTCTCTGCTGCGGACCAGGTCACATTTGTTCCCCACCAGGATGATTGGTGTGTGGTGCGCGGGGCGCAGGCAGCGGAGGGATATACGCAGCTCTGAGGCTCGCAGGAAGGAGGCCCGGTCAGTAATAGAGTAGACCAGGAGGAAGGCGTCACCTGTCAGCATACACTGTTCCTGAGCCCAGCCGCCTTCATCCTGTAACACAGCAAACATGGCTGAAAACGGCCCTTGTGCTTTGGTGGTGGGTATGTCTTTTGCAATGCAGACACAGCAGTTTAATAGTTTGTTATGGACAATGCTGACCTCTCCATCCCACGTGTCCACCAGAGTGAATGTTACAGACTCTCCATCCACGGTAAGAACCTGCTCACACACTTTGTCTGAAAGAGCAAGAGTATGAGGGACTGTAAATTCATATTCGTGGCAATGACGTTATACTGCCTTGATCATATTTAGTCAAATTATGAAATGACAACCAAAAGTTGAACTCTTTCAAATAAAAAGGAAACAATGAAGCAGTTGAATCTAGGTTTCTCACCTGCGTACAGTTCGCAGTCATCGCTATCCATGCTGTCCGCTGCGCCCGCGAAGATGCTGGCGAGAGCAGTTTTCCCGACTCTGTTGGCTCCTAGAAGGACCACGCGGAACTGGTCCTTGCTGCCCTCGACATCACACACCGAGTCAGTAGAGACCACAGACTCGGTAGACGACCAGCTCTCGCGGCTTCCGTTCGACTCCCCAGCAGAGCTCATGTATGACTTGGAGCGCGAGATGCAGGACGGGACCCGAGTCAGGCTGTCAGACAGCAGGTGGCTGCCGGTGTCGCAGATGCTCCACCGGTGAAGCTCGTGCTGCAAACGCAGACTGTGCCGACGCATGTTTCCAAGCATGTTGATCAAACTTAAACAACTCGTTAAACTATAAATTGTTGATTCGAAATCCAGTAAGAATATTACTTTGATATGGTCAATATTTGGGTATCCGCAAAATGTTGCTACTGCAGATGTGAGGACCTGCAGGTTGTCCGGTGGACTGAAGCGTTCTCGACGGACCGAATCAGATGAGCTGTCCGGTTGTTGATGCCCCCGGCAGCGCGAGTCCGGGTAATCCAAAGCTAAGTCAGTCTCAGTGTAATGTTCTAATGAGCTTTCCCCCCGCGCTTTAAATAAAGACGGTTTCAGAGCGAGAGAGGGTTTCCTTGACGTCACTCGGCCCTCCAGTCCAATCTGCCTCTCCCCCCCCCTCCCCCCTCCCCCCCTCCCTCGCTCTGGGCCCGGTGGTGGCATGGATTGTCATCTCCCACGAGGAGGGAGGCTCGAGGAGTATCGACAGACTATAGTTCACAAAGAGGGGTTGGTTTTTATCCTCCCACTGTTTAGAACGGCTGACAAAAGCCAAGTTTAGAGTGTCATCTATTAAAATGACAGGAGTCCACTCAGGGGCATAGCCAGAATAATCTTTTTGGGTAGGCCTAGACAAATATGGATAGGCATCTTTTCAGTTTTTTTTTCTTATTGACTTTGTCATGTGCACCCGGTGCATGATAGATAGATATTTTCATTTTTGGGTAGGCCTTAGAACAAATTGGGCAGGCCTGCCCCCGAGTCCACTGCGTTTAGTCTGCTCGGTACAGAGCCGCTGCGGGAGACCAAGGATACACCACGGACAGACGGCACGGTGTAGCAGAACTGTTGTTGGAGCTGCTGCTGATGTTAATATATTTCCACTTAAGGATAATTGTAATGCTGCCAATGTGTACGTCCCTCCAACTTCGTCTCTGAATGACGCATATACATTTACATTTAGTCATTTAGCAGACGCATATAGACAGTGAATGAGCAGTCGGCCTTGCTACAGCACAAACAGGACCTGTGTTTACCTCAACCCAACTGAGACGCAAAGACACCAGACTTTACAGTACTGTACTGGCTATATATAAACCCACACACCACCAGGAAGGGGTTGCCATTAGATTGACTCAGTAATCCTGCTGAGATCTAATGTTTCAAGCAATGAGATCTATAATTGAGATCACTACCTGTTGCTGAACAGAACCATGATGACCATTTTAAGAAGACTACAAACTAAGGTAGAGAGATCGGCTACTCTGAACCAGGCAGGAATACAAGGGAAGCTTGTATTCAAGCTTATCATTACATTACATTACAAGTTGTCATGCATGTTGAGCAGCTGTTCTCCTTTCAATAACCAGGGAGAACTTTGAAATAGTTGTTTTTGTCAATGAAGCTTCCAAGACACTCCCATAGAAGCCCTTTGTTACACTGCTGCTCTTTAAACCTATTAAAAGCCTTGATCCACAAAAGCAGAAATACTGTGACTATGTGTGAGCGAGGGATGGAAATAAGAGTTCGTTATTACAGTAATAGCAGGATTATGCTTGTCATTAATCTTTTTTTTCGGGATTACGAGGAGGCAGCTATATCGGGTCCTGATGTCAGAGCTGCTGCTATGCATTAGAGGCCTGGTCTGATCTGATCTGCAGGACAGATGATAGAGAGACATCAAATCTCTGTTAAGTGCTGGAGCGTGACCAGATCACTGGTACAGGCCCAGAGGCTGCAAGCAGGTGGAGCTGGATGTTGAAATTGAAATAGATTCATAATGAGTAAAACTGCATCATATTTTAGAGTCAGATGTCTCATAGTAGCTTCTCTCCTCTCACACACAAACACTGGCAAAATCGCACAACACCTCACTGGTATTCCTACATCCCCTAGCTCTGGTCTAGTACCAATGAGCACTCTCCTGCAGTGAGCCAGGAGAGTGACGTCCCCAGGTCTCTACCGACTAACCAGGACAGGCGTCATGAGGCTGGGCAGCAGCCCAAGGCTCAGGGTGAGGCTGGGCGTGAGAGCGAGAGCCGAGGTTAGAGGCTCCAAGGTTAGAGGCTTAGGATCAGAGTTGGAGAGGAGTGTTAGAGGCTGGAGTGGAGGCAGGGTCAAGGTGAGGCTGAGGAAGGATGGGACTGAGGGAGGGTGGAGTAAAGAAAAAGACAGGGAGAGATTAGAGGCTGAGGGAGGGTGGAGTGAAGCAAAAAACAGGGAGAGATTAGAGGCTGAGGGAGGGTGGAGTGAAGCAAAAAACAGGGAGAGATTAGAGGCTGAGGGAGGGTGGAGTGAAGCTAAAAACAGGGAGAGGTTAGAGGCTGAGGGAACGAATCAAGTGAGTCAGAGGAAGGTAGGGTTGGAACAGAACCAACTAGAGGATTCTCTTTCAGCTCCTAAGGTGTGAGACAAGAAGGTTAGACATGTAAAACAGTCTCTTTCTCTTCTCCCACTGTGCCATTTAACAGCCTGGAGGATAAACAGGGCAAGGAAAATGAGGGACAGAAAGAAAAAGAGAGAGATTAACAGAGAGAGAAAGAGAGATGGATTAACAGGTTAATGGGGTGAGTGTTTTTCTTTCCTGGAGAGAGGTTGAGAGCGAGGCAAACTGAGCTTGATGTACGATGGGATCCAAAACAAGTACACACAGCCCTGTCACCCCTAGGTGGATCAGCATCTCCTAGACCTCTAGTTACCCATCAGTCCCACCTCCCTCTCCCAGTAATGACGCACCCTGATGGGGCAGAAGAAACGGAGTCACACGACACGGCAGGGTCCATCTGCTCTATTACACATCCTCCTCTGTGAACAGGCCCCATATGGATGGGACACACAGTATTCTTTTAATCTTGGGAATGGATATGCACATAAAGCTTCTCGTCTATGGTTTAAGGTTTATCTGTTTCTATGGAATGGAAAGTAATGTTACAATGGCTGCCGGGTCAATCCCTCCAGTCTGGTAAACAGTCTGGTTTCACCATTCTTCCTCGCAGAGAACCAGGCTGTGCAGGGGATAAACTCCCAGTCATTCATCCCTTCACTCTTCCTTCAACTCCACCATCACTGCTACAGAACATTCTTTCAGTCGACCGGCATTGGGCTCTTTTAGAGCAGCAGGCAGAGGGCAGAGTTGGGAAAGAGGATTGAACATACAGGAGCATTGTGGCTGAAGACACAAGACATTTGTGACCTTCTAACGACTGTTGTCAGAGGTGTCCCTCAGTACGGTGTGACCTTCTAACGCCTGTTGTCAGAGGTGTCCCTCAGTACGGTGTGACCTTCTAACGACTGTTGTCAGAGGTGTCCCTCAGTACGGTCCACGGTGCTGCCTGTCAGGCGAGGGGAGGAGCCTGCAGCAGCGTTGCCTAGAGACGATTGCTTGTGTTTTGGGGTAATTCATCAGACCACGTGACAGAGCCCAGACGTACGTCTCCTAAGAAGTTGGGTCACAAGCCAAGATTTTCCCCTGGATCTTCTTCTGTAGACCACAACTCTGACTCAGATCATCTACTGACTGACTCATGTTCAGCACTGCCAACTGACACACACACACTGCTAACACTGAACAGCCTGGAAACCAAGTTATTACACAACACTCCTGGCTAACAATCACCAGCATGAGTGGTCATGGTCACAAAAAAACACAACTGTTTGTGTAATGACATGACATGTTGGAGTCCATTCAATCTGCCACTCATCTGGCACACATGAATTTAGCAGTGATAAACCGGGACACACACACCTCATCCATAACTCCCACGCAGCAGCTTGGTTCCCTGGGGATTAGCAGGCACACATAGCCCACCACAACCTCACAGCCCACCACATCCACACAGCCCACCACAACCACACAGCCCACCACAACCCACCACATCCTCACAGCCCACCACATCCACACAGCCCACCACAGCCCACCACATCCCTACAGCCCACCACATCCCCACAGCCCACCACATCTTCACAGCCCACCACAACCCACCACATCCCCACAGCCCACCACATCCCCACAGCCCACCACATCCTCACAGCCCACCACATCCCCACAGCCCACCACATCCCCACAGCCCACCACATCCTCACAGCCCACCACATCCCCACAGCCCACCACATCCTCACAGCCCACCACATCCCCACAGCCCACCACATCCCCACAGCCCACCACATCCCCACAGCCCACCACATCCTCACAGCCCACCACATCCCCACAGCCCACCACATCCCCACAGCCCACCACATCCGCACAGCTCACCAAATCCCCACAGCCCACCACATCCGCACAGCTCACCACATCCTCACAGCCCACCACATCCTCACATCCCCACAGCCCACCACATCCCCACAGCCCACCACATCCCCACAGCCCACCACATCCTCACAGCCCACCACATCCCCACAGCCCACCACATCCCCACAGCCCACCACATCCTCACAGCCCACCACATCCCCACAGCCCACCACATCCTCACAGCCCACCACATCCTCACAGCCCACCACATCCCCACAGCCCACCACATCCCCACAGCCCACCACATCCTCACAGCCCACCAGATCCTCACAGCCCACCACATCCTCACATCCCCACAGCCCACCACATCCCCACAGCCCACCACATCCGCACAGCTCACCAAATCCCCACAGCCCACCACATCCTCACAGCCCACCACATCCTCACATCCCCACAGCCCACCACATCCCCACAGCCCACCACATCCTCACAGCCCACCACATCCTCACATCCCCACAGCCCACCACATCCGCACAGCTCACCAAATCCCCACAGCCCACCACATCCTCACAGTCCACCACATCCTCACAGTCCCACAGGCTGGCAGCAGAGGCCACTGAGTAAAAGTGTTATTGACCTAATAAGTGTGGGCAGAGATCCTCGCTTTCTTCTTGGTGGAGGCTTGTAGAAACATTCCTCCCATGCCAACTATGCTGTCTGTGTTTAAGTGTGTGGAAAAAACATATCTTCGAGGAATATAACTTCATTGTCTGAAACCCGGCCAGTATTACTGGAGACAGACGCGGGATGTTAGATAAAGCTGACCTGCAAGCTTCCAGCTCTCTCTCTTGCCCTCCATCCATCGCAAATGTTTAAACGTGTGAATTTGTATACACACTGCAGCATAGCTAATCTAGTTTATCATGTGAGGTTTCAGCTGAATATTAAACATACTCTACTACATTAACCCACAATTATTTACAAGAGGATATTTGTCCATTGCTAACATTAACACTACATAACACACATTACTGCAGCTTCCTCATTTTATTATGAAAAATGTAGACACAAATGATAGCCTACTGTTGATCAAACACACATCAGTAAAACCCAGCGTGTGGGGTGTGCCTCAGGTCCCCTGAGGAGTGAAGGACAGGTGTTTCAGTTGTCAGGTTCCAGTCACAGTCCTCTGGTGGAACATCTGAAGTCAATGCTTTATACATACAATATCATTCATGTCAACCATAACATTTTCTCATAAGGTGTTTGTTACTTGACATCTCTGTGTGTGTGTGGTTGGGTGCAGTGACGTGAGTGTATGTGTGTATCAGTGAGGTGTGTGAGAGACAGTAGACTGGAAGGCGAAGGAGATGTGGTTGCGAGCCTGCTCCAGGTAGGGATCTGTGAAGGTGTGTGTGGCTCCAGAGAAGTGTCTCCACTGCATCAGCTCAGACATGCTCAGATGCTTCTGGCCCACGCCCCCACGGTCACCTTGACGACCCAGTTGGCAAGGCCTGTCTCTTCCCGGCTCCTCCTCCTCCTCCTCCTCCGGGACTGCAAACAGATCACTGATGAATACACAACCTGAGCTGTTTCTACAGGTGGTGTGTGGGGGTTCCTTACCGTGGGACGAGCCGTCCATACTACATCTGCAGTCCAGCAGCTCGTGAGTGAGAGAGGGCGTGTCCGTAAAACTGAAAAGATCTCGAAGCTCATTGGAGGAGAAGCTGGTGTGCTCCGCCCCTTTTCCCAGGTCCACCACAGTCCCAGAGAGGCCCTGCTTGGACACCTGCCTCTGGAAGATACGCTCCTCAATGGTGCCTGACACACACACAGACCGAGACATGTCATGTCACCAACCTGCAGTGTGAAAGTAGTGTGTGTGTATGTGTGTGTACTAACCAGCAGTGAGCAGACGATAGGTATGCACAGTCTTTTTCTGACCATCTCTCCACACGCGGGCCATAGCCTGAACACACATCACACATGGTTTGCCACCTGACTGAACACACGCACACTGCCCCCTGGTAGAGGAGAGCACACACTGCCCCCTGGTGGAGGAGAGCACACACTGCCCCCTGGTGGAGGAGAGCACACACTGCCCCCTGGTGGAGGAGAGCACACACTGCCCCCTGGTGGAGGAGAGCACACACTGCCCCCTGGTGGAGGAGAGCACACACTGCCCCCTGGTGGAGGAGAGCACACACATCGTTGTCTAACCTGGATGTCGTTAGCAGGGTTCCAGTCGATGTCATACAGGACCAGATGGGAGGCACCCACCAGGTTCAGCCCCAACCCCCCTGCTTTGGAGCTCAACAGGAAGACAAAGGTCTTGGAGTGGGGGCTGTTGAAGCTGTCGACCAGGCGCTGTCTCTGCATGGTGGGAGTGTGTCCGTCTAGACGGCAGAAGGTGTAGCTCAGGTGGACACACAGGTCCTGGAGAATATCCAGAGTCTGTGTGTAGTTAGAGACCAGGACAACCCTGCAAACACACACACACACGAGTGTAGTTAGAGACCAGGACAACCCTGCAAAAAGAAAAACAAGTAGGTATTAAGTAAATAAATGACGACGCAGGCAGGCAGGCAGGCGGGCGGGCGGGCGGGCAGACTCACCTGTCTGAAGGGCTGAGGGATCTGACTGCAGCCAGCAGGTCTGACAGCACTAGCAGCTTCCCTGAGTCAGCAGTCCTGAAACCTCCTGAGGAGAAGTTCTCTGGGAAGGCATTCAGCAGCCCCTCGTACAGAGAGCTCTCCACCGAACCACCTTCTGTCCTGTCCTGGATCACACACACTCTCCTGGATCACTCACACAGATCTCACAAACACACGCCCGGATCACACTAAACATGCACTGTAATCCCTCACGTCTGTGTGCAGAATAACTGGAACAAACAGCTAATCTGACGGAACAGCTAGTCCAGTCCAGGGAGGCTCTCATGCTCCTCTCAAGGCCGTGTGTGTGTGTGTGTGTGTGGGTGTGTGTGTGCGTACCTTTACAGTGGAGTACAGCAGTCCTGGGTGGTTGCAGAGCTTCTTCAGGGCGGTGATGCAGGCCAGGTGTGTGGTGCTCATCGCCCCCTGCAGGCAGGTGCGGAACACGCGCTGGGAGAGCGTCTGGTACAGCTCCCTCTGTAGGGGGGCGGGGCCACAGAACAACGTCCAATCCGATCGCGGGGGCAGGTAGCGGTTGATGATCTCCTGGGTCCGCCTCAGAATGAACAAGCTAGTCCGACGCGAGAGCTCGCACGCCCGCTCCTCTCCCAACACCCTCTCCTCCTGCAGGCACACAGCAGAGATGAAGCACTACTCTAGCTGAATGGAATGCAGACAGACAGGGGTTTGTGTGGCGCAGACAGACAGGGGTTGGTGTGGCGCAGACAGACAGGTGTTTGTGTGGCGCAGACAGACAGGTGTTGGTGTGGCGCAGACAGACAGGTGTTGGTGTGGCGCAGACAGACAGGTGTTGGTGTGGCGCAGACAGGAGAGCAGCATACCTCTGTACAGGAGGGCTGTCTGGAGCGCACCAGCGGCTCCTCGTACAGCTTCCTGTACGCAGCAGCAGACCCCAGGACCCCCGGGTTCACAAACTCTATGATGGAGTAGAACTCCTGCAGGTCGTTCTGCACAGGGGTGCCTGCCACCAAGGTTACCACGGAGACCAGCAAACTGAGGTTAGCTTTATGGTTTGTACTAAATGATCAAAGTGTATTATGAAATTGACCTAGCAGAGAGATTCTGGAATATATGTGTTTGTATGTGAGAGTGTGTGTGTGTGAGTGTATGTGAGAGTGTGTGTGTAAGTGAGAGTGTGAGTGTGTGTGAGAGTGTGTGTGACAGTGTGTGTGACAGCGTGTGTGTGTGTGTACCTGTCAGTATAACTCTGCGTGAACAGCTGAGGCCACTGAGAGCTGAAGACGTCTTGATGCTGCTGTTCTTCAGCCTGTGGCCCTCGTCACAGATCACCAGCCCAAAGTCCAGCTTCTGGACCTGCACACACACACACACACACAGTGAGCCGGGGGCGGGGGGTGTACCCTGGAGTTAAAGGACATGACGGGCCCCACCCACCTGCTCCACAGAGCGCAGCAGCATCTCATAGCTGATGACCAGAACACTGTGTAGAGGAGACGCTACATACTGCTCCACCCTGTGGTCCTACACATGCACGCACACACATGCACGCACACGCACACACAAGGATGAGTACTGAGAAGGCATGTTATTTCCAACATTATGAAAAGCCACATTATTTTGTGCTGTGAACATGTGAAGAGAGGGAACAGGAGATTGTGCTGTGTGTCACCTGGTCCACAGGGAACACACTGATCCTCTCACGGCCCAGCCACTTGTTAAACTCCGCCCCCCAGTTCTGGACCAGGCTGCCGGGGGCAACCACTAGCACCCGCTTAGCCAGGGGCCTCCCGCCGTAGGGCCCCTGCCTCAGCAGCGTCCAGGCTAGGGCCACACCCTGCAGTGTCTTCCCCAGCCCCATCTCATCAGCCAGGATCGCCCCGCAGCGCCCCGCAGCCCTGCTCTCACACACACACACACGGTTTACTATCAGCACCTTGTAAGAACACCACTTCCTACCCAGCTAGGTTTGGTCCTGTGGTCTCACCTCATCCCCAGGACACACTCATACAGGAACAGCAGCCCCTCTCTCTGGTGGGGGCGCAGGTGAGAGGTCAGGTGAGGGTCGACCACCACGTCCACCACCGGGAGGCCCGCCTTGTTACACGCCCACTGGTGATTGGCTGAGGGTCGCGGCATCACTAGAGCACCTGGAGAGAGAGGGAGAGACACAGAGAGGGAGAGACAGAGTGAGAGAGAGAGGGGGAGATAGAGGGAGAGATAGAGACAGACACAGGATCAAACTATCTAACTGTTTAATCATTCATTCAGACAGAGGCACTATGTTTTGCTCTGGGTTTGTGGTGGAAGCATACCTGGAGCTAGTGGGTCGTGACGAGGCCTGCAGGTGTGCTCCCCCTGTGGCTGCCTGGCCCCTCCCATCTGCGCTGCACCCAATAGCGTCGGTCGACAGAACGGCTTGGAGGCGGGTCTTCGAGAAGGGGGCGGGGCTGATTGTGGCTCCTCTTTGTCGATTTGGACGTCATGGAAACAGCGCCCTCTGGCGAAATCCTCGTCTGAAATCACCCCCATGATCTCCACCTCCTTCCCCCCCACCATCAGACTCTCCCCCTCACACAGAGAGACCAGCTCCGACACCTTGTATCCACTACCTACACACACACACACACACACACACAAATGAGAATGAGAATGTTTCTCTGCTAGAGTGACTGGAGTCAGAGAGGAGAGGTGTCACACCTTTGCCGAAGTCTTTTCCCTCCATGTCCTTGAGCGTGGCGCTCCGTCCTCTGGTCACCAGCACGGCATCACCCTCCCAGCGCTTGTGCTTCTTCTTACTGGCCTTGCACCACATCACACTGAAGTACCGCTCCTCTCCAAGACCGCAGCCGGACCCCACCACTCCAGGCCCCGAAGAAAACCCCACCAGGAGCTCCGGGCCCTGGGGAGATCTGGGGCTAGCCTGGGGGGACCCTGGAACAACCAGACAAAGAAAACACAATTAACCAAATATAGCTGCAAGCAGCAATGTGGTGGCCAAGCAGTCAAATGACCCTCAAAACACTTTTGCAATCCTCAAAACAGGGTTCCGAGTGCATGCAGCAAGTTTGGTGTGAATCCATCAAAGATTTGCTGAGATACAACCCAACTTCCTGTTTGATGGCTTAATTGCACATTTTGACTGGCTGTACCGGGCAAACGGTTCTGAAAATCAAAAAATCATGTGATGGCCTTTGTGAGGCTTGGTCTGAAGACAATTAATTCAAAATGGCAGCCGCATCAATTCAGCTATTATCACAAATGATGATGGGTCACACACGGGACGTCCCAAGATATCATGAGACAAAGGAATCACTTAATAAAGACAAACAAATCAACAGTTATTGGCCAAAACACATTTTTGCTTCCTGCGGCCACGCCCAGTGATCACATGACACCAAATTAATTGGACAGCCTCAGAAGTGGGTTCCAAGTCATAATACCAAGTTTGGGGTTGATTTCTCACAGATTAGCTGAGATATGACCCAACTTCCTGTTTGGTTGCTTTGTTGCCGATTTTGATCTGAGGCCATCCAAATATCTAAAGCCAGGGGCTTTCCTTCAGATCCATGCCCAGGAAGAGCCACCAGTCATTGGTTAGAGGAGTCTAAGACAAGACCTGGCCTCTCCCCTTCCCATCCATGGAGTAAAGGGAGAGGCAGTTGTTGGTCTAAAGTTAATAATTGAAAAAGAAGCAAGGTTAACAAGTCCTGCAGTACAGCTGCCAGGTGCTTAATGACGCATGTTGATATAATAAATACAGCAGGTTCCAGGTGATCACATCCTTCCTCCAGACAGGAGGTGGGGCTCTTGTCAAGTTAATGACTGATGGATGACAAGAGAATGAGACATCCTCAGGAGGGCTGAGTGATCTAGAGCAGACAAGAGTGATCTAGATCAGACAGGAGTGATCTAGACCAAACAAGAGTGATCTAGAGCAGACAGGAGTGATCTAGAGCAGACAAGAGTGATCTAGATCAGACAGGAGTGATCTAGAGCAGAGGAGTGATCTAGAGCAGACAGGAGCGATCTAGCGCAGACAGGAGTGATCTAGAGCAGACAAGAGTGATCTAGATCAGACAGGAGTGATCTAGAGCAGAGGAGTGATCTAGAGCAGACAGGAGTGATCTAGAGCAGACAAGAGTGATCTAGATCAGACAGGAGTGATCTAGAGCAGAGGAATGATCTAGAGCAGACAGGAGTGATCCAGAGCAGACAAGAGGAGGGAGCGGGGGGTCAGATGTCTAGCAGGACAGTCTCAAGTGTAATAAACAGAAGACCAGAGGATCTGAAACAAGCAGATTTAATAATAAAAAAGAAAAGTAGGATAGAAGTCTGGACTACAGAGATCACAACACAGAGCACTGAAACATCCCTTCATCCCTTTCCCCCAGCCCCCCCACCACCGTGGGGTCCATCTGTGACTGGGGTCTGTGACAGGGATCTGTGACTGGGGTCTGGGGTCTGGGACCGGGGTCTGGGACTGGGGTCTGGGACCGGGGTCTGGGACTGGGGTCTGGGACTGGGGTCTGGGACTGGGGTCTGGGACCGGGGTCTGGGACTGGGGTCTGGGACCGGGGTCTGGGACCGGGGTCTGGGACTGGGGTCTGGGACCGGGGACTGGGACCGGGGTCTGGGACTGGGGTCTGGGACTGGGGTCTGGGACTGGGGTCTGGGGACTGGGGTCTGGAACTGGGGTCTGGGACCGGGGTCTGGGGTCTGGGACCGGGGTCTGTGACTGGGGTCTGGGACTGGGGTCTGGGGACTGGGGTCTGGAACTGGGGTCTGGGGTCTGGGACCGGGGTCTGGGGTCTGGGGTCTGGGACCGGGACCGGGGTCTGTGACTGGGGTCTGGGGTCGGGGTCTGTGACTAGGGTCTGGGACTGGGGTCCGGGGTCTGGGACCGGGGTCTGTGACTGGGGTCTGGGGTCTGGGACCGGGGTCTGGGTCATCCACAGACACAAGCTGCTATGCACATCCCAGCATTATCCCTTCACATGTGTTACAGGGGCAGTGTGTATGCTACAGGGGCAGTGTGTGTGCTACAGGGGCAGTGTGTATGCTACAGGGGCAGGGGTAAGCCATGTCTGAGTCTGGCAGCTCTCAGTTTCTCCACTTTGATCTTTGTTCTGAGAAGCTCCTCCTCCAACTCCTGCTTCCGTTTCAGCCCCTCCCTCTTCTCCTCCAGGTACACGCCCACTTTCCTGTGATTGGCCAGCACCAGCTCGTGCTCTTCCTTGGCCAGCTGCAGTGGGCGGAGCCTGTCCGGTTCGTGGCGGGGGTAGAGGTCGTGGGGGTAGAGGTCGCGCCGCAGGGGCAGTGGCGAGGCGGAGAGAGGAATGTTGACGGAGGAGGGGCAGGGGGAGAGGGAGCCATCATAACCATGGACGCTGCCCACATCCTCCTGGTCTAGCTGCTCTGGCTCCAGGTCCAGGCCCACGCGGGTGGAGAGGATGGTGAGGTCAGGCGGAGGCTTGACGTCGTCCTCCTGCTCGGGCCTGGCCAGGGCCCCGTCCAGGTGGATAGTGAGGGGGGCGGTGGGGTAGTCAGACAGGCCAGGCAGAGAGGAGCTGCTCCCTGGGTGCTCTAGGGGGGAGCTGGGCTTGGCGTACACCAACCTGGGGGACACAGGCACCATGTTACCTTGGGAACCATGTTACCTAGGACACCATGTTACCTAGGGAACCATGTTACCTAGGACACCACTCGTGATATGTTTGCATTACTTACCATATATATTCTTACAATATATCACTTCATATCTATCTATAAACAGTATATGTATCTTAATGTATCTACTGCATGTCACTTTGGATGAAAGCATCTGCTAAATGAATATATGACTGCTGTAAAAATACCTCAATGGCAAACTTCATTAGTACATCTGTCTAGATTAAATAGGCTACAATAAGTTAAAATATTTGATGACATTTGGCTAACTTATTTCAGTAATCAAGTCATAAGACAGCAGTTATAAAGACGAAGAGAGAGATACACACAACAGAACGATAACAACCAATTGGACACTGTGGAGCGTGTGTGTGTGTGATTGGAAGGATGCCCCAGTGTGTAACAACACGAGTGTGTAACAACACGAGTGTGTAAGCTGACAGGACTGTGTGGGGTGTTGGTGGCCCCTCCCCTCTGTGTGGACCAGCACACTAGTGTGTCTGGCTGGCTGTAACAGGGAGGTGTGTCTGGCTCTGAGACAGGGAGGTCACACAGTGCGGCTCACGCTCTGAGCATGTACATCTATCTTACTACTACCGGAGTACTGACTATGGCTTTGTAGAAGTGTGTGTGCATGTGTGATTGTGAGTAGTGTGTATGATTGTAATTGCGTGTTTCCCATACCTGTGCAGTGCCTGCTCTTTGTCGTGCAGGGGAACGTGGTGGAAGAGGTTAGGGATCATGTCCATCACTCTCCTGGTGGGCTCAGAGATGTTCCCTCTGTACTCTCTCTGGGTGTGTCTGCGTTGCATCACTTCCTGTTTGGCCGCCTCCTTCAGCCTCTTGTAGAGGGTGCGGAGGCCCTGGGCGGTGCGGGGGGGGCGGTCTCCCCCCAGGGCATTGTACTGCTCTGCCACCGTGTCCCAGCACTTGTTCTTGTCCACGATGACGGCGTGCTTGTTGGTGTGCTCCTCCAGGATGCGCACGTGCGGGCGCACCAGCTTCAGCAGGTCCAGCTTCTCAGACAGGGTGAAGTTGGAGGAGCGAGCCTTACCCACCATGTTGGACATGAACACTGAGCCTGACGCCATCTTAGAGCATAGCGGATTCATCAAGTCAGAACCAGGCCTAAACACGTCTCCACACCCGCACACTAGCTTAGACTTGCCTTCTGCTCCCCCTTCTCCACCCTCCTGTTTCTCTCTCTCTGGTCTGTTCCTTTCTGAGCACACTGATGAGGCTAATGCTGGTTTAGGTCTCACTCTCTCCTACCTCTCTCCTGAATCTGTTTGTCTCCCTTCTTCTCAATCACAACTGTCTAACATGCATTTAGACAGAGCCAGTCTGTCAGGCGAGGTCTTCCCTGCTCTGCGTTACACAACACAAACAGGCTGCGCACACAATAAGAATCAGGCTTAACTAGGCCAGCCTCGTTTAGGCCCCCGCCTACCGCGGAGGGCTTTGGATGAATTCCTCCCAGCTTAGTCTGACGTAGCTAAGCTGCTTAAACCCAGCCCGACCTACTTACAGCTCGGTCTCGATAAACCTCAAGCCAGGCACACCGCGCTCATACACTCTGCATTACAGTACATTTCTAATAAAGGTGTGGGAGGAGAAGATATGAGGAAATCATGTGTCTCATATAACATATAATCGGCGTATAAGAAAAAAGCTTTATGTGTTCTGAGCAAGTGAGATGAAAATAGTACTGGTTTAACTAACCGAGACCATGCGCGTGCTGCGCATGCCCGTGAGGAAGCGCAGTTTTAGACAAAAGAAATCCCAAATCGGCTTCACCGATAAACATACAAATCAAGCCCAGGCATGGCCAAAAGAAGGGGGAGGTGGTCCAGGGTAAAACATGTACCTAAAGTAAATGTTAAAATGTGTGAAATGAGAAAAGAGCGAGGCACTAGTTGCTCTGTGGAAGAGGGGGGAGCCTGAGCGCGTGTGCCCACTGATCCTGAGCACGGTCCTAATCTGCCTCGCGCTGCCGCTGCACCCCCCGCCTGTTTTGCATGACGCTGGACCTTCTGTCGGTCCAACAGCCTCATCCGGTTAAAACAAGGTTCATCGTAGCTGGGCACAGCGTGCGTGTGTGTTGTGTATTTATAAAAGCTTGCGACGCAGCATTAAAATAATCCTCACCACGACTATCGTTATCTAGATATCTAGACTGGCGTCGCGCTGTGGTGTTTAAAATACGTGTTAACGTGCTGCAAGGGGTAGGCGGTAAGGCTGCATAATATTGATATGATATTATAACAATCAGTTTCGGATATTCCTGTACAGACGTGATGAAAACGTGAGCCATTTCAAGACCGTCCTTGTGATTGACAGGAGTAACTGCCCATCTCCGGAACTAAAGGGATAAACATGCCCGGGTGTTCACATCATTCCCAGTGCAACAGTCTGCAGCAACAATCAACATAGCCTGTCTATAGTGCTCTGACAATAGTAACCCACAAGTTACGCTGTAGCATACCACCGTTTACATCTGAACAAAGAAAATAAAAATGCTTCATAACGTCAAAAAATATCCACGATGAGTTAAAATATAAAACAAAAAAATTAACGTACGCAATTTGCCACAAAATGATTCTTCCTTTAACTCCAACACCGCTCCTGTCTGCCAGCAAAACTTCTGACCGTGCAGGGACAGGGTACACCAACACACACACACACACAGCAGTGGCGGGTAGATCTCACCTGCAGATCTTGTGTCGCCTTCAGCTGCAGGCCCATCTCCAGGATCAGTCTGATTCTCACTACTCTCTGTAGCACTCAGAACACGGGCCAGGGCTCTGGACAGGTCTGGTGGTGGGGCTCTGGACAGGTCTGGTGCTGGGGCTCTGGACAGGTCTGGTGCTGGGGTCCTGGACAGGTCTGGTGCTGGGGCCCTGGACAGGTTTGGTGCTGGGGCTCTGGACAGGTCTGGTGCTGGGGTCCTGGACAGGTCTGGTGCTGGGGCTCTGGACAGGTCTGGTGCTGGGGTCCTGGACAGGTCTGGTGGTGGGGCTCTGGACAGGTCTGGTGCTGGGGTCCTGGACAGGTCTGGTGGTGGGGCTCTGGACAGGTCTGGTGCTGGGGTCCTGGACAGGTCTGGTGCTGGGGCCCTGGACAGGTTTGGTGCTGGGGCTCTGGACAGGTCTGGTGCTGGGGCTCTGGACAGGTCTGGTGCTGCTGGGGCTCTGGACAGGTCTGGTGCTGGGGCTCTGGACAGGTCTGGTGCTGGGGTCCTGGACAGGTCTGGTGGTGGGGCTCTGGACAGGTCTGGTGCTGGGGCTCTGGACAGGTCTGGTGCTGGGGTCCTGGACAGGTCTGGTGGTGGGGCTCTGGACAGGTCTGGTGCTGGGGCTCTGGACAGGTCTGGTGCTGCTGGGGCTCTGGACAGGTCTGCTGCCCTGGACAGGTCTGGTGCTGGGGCTCTGGACAGGTCTGGTGCTGGGGTCCTGGACAGGTCTGGTGCTGGGGCTCTGGACAGGTCTGGTGCTGGGGTCCTGGACAGGTCTGGTGCTGGGGCTCTGGACAGGTCTGGTGCTGGGGCTCTGGACAGGTCTGCTGCCCTGGACAGGTCTGGTGCTGGGGCTCTGGACAGGTCTGGTGCTGGGGCTCTGGACAGGTCTGGTGCTGCTGGGGCTCTGGACAGGTCTGGTGCTGCTGGGGCTCTGGACAGGTCTGGTGCTGGGGCTCTGGACAGGTCTGCTGCTGGAGCTCTGGTGGTCAGCCCAGGGGAGGACAGGGGCTTCTCATCACATATCACCCTGGGTAAGAAGGTGGCTGCCAACCTCTTCTGGACCTGGAAAATATTTATTTTTACTCTATTTTTACTATCCATCTGTAACTTCAGTCACGTATTCAGTTAGCGCTACTCCACTGACAGGAGCCCCATTCAGACCACATCAGATACCGACACATGTGGGAGGGGGCTCTTTTCGAGTGATAACGGATAACGGATGTATTAAAACCTTGTTTAGCGCCTGGTCAAAGCTGAGTTTGGGCATCAGCTGCTCGGGCAAGCAGACTGGAGAACCGGACACCGAGGCACCGGGTGGGACGAATCGAGGCTTTTTCGACAGGTTACCCAGCTGGCTGGGAGCTCCGGAGCGGCGCATGTTTCTGGAATGACAGCATCTGTCAAGCATGTATCGGGCCAGCGACATGTCGCAGACAAAAACCCTAAATACTACCAACAACAATTAAACTGGTCAGTTAGCCACGAAACTATTATCTAGTAAACTACAGAACTAGTTTGTGTTGAGTAAACTAAAGGTAGCTAACCTGGCTAGCTAGCTAGTAGCTAGCAAACTTGTCTATTCAGTGAAAACGCATTTCAGTTCTCACACATAGTAGTTGACAGCATACATTTTGGTTAACATTTTTAGTTACATACCTCAATAGAGTATGGTAAACAAATACTATTCACAAACATATCTAAACTGCATTCTTGCTGTGTTAGAGTGTGTGGAGGTTTTCATGCCAGAGCACAGCTGAGCTGCTGTAGGCGAATGTCCCGCTCCGCAGATCGGCAGCGCCATTGGCTGCATGCAAATTAAATGGGAGGAGTTAAGAGTTGCTGTTGGTATGCTCGTTTTGGCCGATTTGTAATCTGCGCCGGGCAGACGCTCTCTGCTTCTCAATAGGCCCCGGCGCCACCCAATCATGGACAAATACATTGGGTTTACCTGTTAATCTGACTTTCACTGTCCGATCACAGACTCCGATTGCAATAATGTTGGACTGGCATGTGGAAAACGCAATGGCAAATCCGTGATGTTTTCACAACTAAATCATTCTTCTGACTGAGAAAACATGAAGTGATAGCAGGTAAGTGTCCTCGAATAGTATTCTACGCTCACTTTCAAATCCTTGAACCCCAGTATTTGCAGGCTCCTTGGAAAATATATTTTATGTCACTCACTAAAATGAAAAGTACATAGATTGAAAAACATATTTATGATATTTCCAATGTTATACAATACTGATATTGTGAACAATGCTTTTAGAGCTTTTATATTAGATTAATCTTGACTTTATCTGGCAACCATGCAGAATTCCCTAAATGCATTGGTGTTTTAAGCATTCCATACACATAGGTCGAACGTTTTTGTAATGTCAGTGTGCAGCTTGCTGTTTGATTCCTGTAGTCAGGGTGGGAAGCAGTGATGCTGTCATTGATCTGTAATCCAATCAGAGGCGAGGAGAGAGTAATCCATGTTAATCCAATATCCTCAGAGAGGGAGAGGAGAGAGGAGAGGTAGAGAGAGGGAGAGGAGAGAGGAGAGAGGAGAGGAGAGAGGTAGAGAGAGGGAGAGGAGAGAGGGAGAGGGAGAGAGGAGAGAAGAGGGGTAGAGAGAGGGAGAGGAGAGTGGTAGAGGAGAGAGGGAGAGGAGGGAGGGGAGAGAGAATAACTGGACAGTCCTTATAGTTTGATGTTTGTGACGCTCACCTGCAGAGCTGGTCCAGCTCACATGGTTCTGTTGTGTCTGTTTTATAAGAGGAAATCAAGACAATGTCAAAATACCAGTCAGGTTTTAACACAGATAAGAAGTCAGACTGCAGATGTCCAGCCTGCATTTTAACAAAAGTGTGTGTGTGAGAGTGTGTGTGTGTGTGTGTGTGTGTGTGTGTGTGTGTGTGTGTGTGTGAGTGTGTGTGTGTGTGTGTGTGTGTGAGTGTGTGTGTGTGTGTGTGTGTGTGTGTGTGTGTGAGTGTGTATTCTGTCTCTCTACAGTTCCGTCCAACAGCTGGCTGCCTGCGCTCAGGACCCCCGTTGTCACGGAGACCTCACCACGGAGACGAGTCCCACAGGGAACATAAGAGAGAAAGGGGGGAGGGGAGTAGAGAAAGGGAGAAGAAGAAAGCAAAGGAGAGTCAGTTAAAGACAGACCGGAGTGCATGTGAGGTAAGGCTCCTGATCAGAGGTGTTCAATACTAGAGTAATACAACTGACACGAGTAACACTTGTGGAGAACGTTTTGTCTAATGTGTGTATGTGTGTGTTGGTGCTTGTGTTTGTGTTGTGCAGCATGGGTTATGATCTGGAGAGGTTTGTGGGCTATGTGAACGAGGGTCTGCTGTGCAGTGTGTGTCGGGACGTGTTGGAGCGCCCCCTGCAGGCTCCATGTGAGCACGCCTACTGCAGCGCTTGCATCAGCGCCTGGCTACTGCAGCACCAGTCCTGCCCTGAGGACAGGCTGCCCCTGGACATCAGCACCCTCAGACCCCTGCACAGGTACAGCCTCACACCCCTGCACAGGTACAGCCTCAGACCCCTGCACAGGTACACCCTCAGACCCCTGCACAGGTACAGCCTCAGACCCTGCACAGGTACAGCCTCTCCACGGCTCTCTCTGTCTTTCCCTTTCCCACATTTCTCTCATTCTCTCGATCTCCAGCACTCTCTCATGTTCTTTCCTGGCCAGGTTTGCGTTTTTCTCTCTCTCTCCCTTCGCTGTGCTGTAGGCACATGAGGAATGTTCTGTCTCTGTGCTGTAGGTACATAAGGAATGTTCTGTCTCTGTGCTGTAGGTACATAAGGAAGGTTCTCTCTCTGTGCTGTAGGTACATAAGGAGTGTTCTCTCTCTGTGCTGTAGGTAAATAAGGAAGGTTCTGTCTCTGTGCTGTAGGTACATAAGGAAGGTTCTCTCTCTGTGCTGTAGGTACATAAGGAGTGTTCTCTCTCTGTGCTGTAGGTACATAAGGAGTGTTCTCTCTGTGCTGTAGGTACATAAGGAGTGTTCTCTCTGTGCTGTAGGTACATAAGGAATGTTCTGTCTCTGTGCTGTAGGTACATAAGGAATGTTCTGTCTCTGTGCTGTAGGTACATAAGGAGTGTTCTCTCTCTGTGCTGTAGGTACATAAGGAGTGTTCTCTCTCTGTGCTGTAGGTACATAAGGAAGGTTCTCTCTCTGTGCTGTAGGTACATAAGGAAGGTTCTCTCTCTGTGCTGTAGGTACATGAGGAAGGTTCTGTCTCTGTGCTGTAGGTACATGAGGAACGACCTGAGCCGTCTGCAGGTGCGCTGTGTTAATGCAGAACAGGGCTGCGACAGGATCTGCCCCCTCGAGACTCTACACACACACGAGGACGAGTGTGAGTTCACACTCCTGCGCTGCTCCAACATAGGTACAGCTCTCTGTTCTTCTGACTGTGTGTGTGTGTGGTTGTAGTTTACAGTATTGCTCTAGCTGGGCTGTGTGGATGTTAGTCACTGCAAGTGGACCCTGAGTCAGAGAGAACAAAGGTTTAATACACATGACACCAACGCTGTCAGGGGGCCAGGTGCTAGTCTGGTTGTCATGGGGACGTTATACAGACGGTGATACTGTGGGATCATTCAGGAAGGGTGAACACACACACATCACACACATACTTCACACACACACGTTCATACAAGGGTGTGGTTGTTTAGCCAACCTGTCAATAGAAGGAAGCTAAATATATAGTACATACTGCACATGAGAAATGGTCACCAAACAGTCCATGGTTGGGTATGAGTGCTGCCAAGCTCTCAACATGTGTATGACATGTCTTTAGCAGGTGGAGAGTATCTATGCTTCCACTGTGGTATGTTTAATGGGTTCAGTTAGAGTGTGCATGGGAGGTGTGGATTACTGGGTTAGAGAGGGCCACCAGAGAGGGAAGTAACAAAGTACTAACACTTAAGGTTTTCAACTGTTGAGAACATCTTTTTGTAAGAGTTTAGAAAAAAGATAGCATCATTGATAAGGACTACTATACTGTATTATACTCTGCTCTGCAGAAATCTACTGTTTTAGGATCTTCTGTTCTCTCCTTTCACTGTGTGAAAACAACTTTTGAAAGGTTAAGAAAAAACTTTTGACTAAAACACTAAAACAGCTAGTTGTAATGACTACTTTTTACTTAAGTATATGTCAGAGCCCTCACCTCTTTACTTTAACTAGGGTGAAAAAGCGAGTACTTCAATTTTAAAGTCATTTTGAACATTTAATCTTTTTAAACATGAGCATCTGCACTTCTATGTGAAGAAGGATGTGTGTACTCCAACCCTTGCCCACTGGTCCTGGCTTTAGGATATTCCCAAATGGAAACGAGTGACTTACTGTAATAGACTGTTACGAAATATTTCTATGTCCTCTTCAGTGTGTGTGTGGAGGGTGTTGCTGTGGAGTGGGGGACAGGGAAGTTAAGATGTGAAAATCTGGTATTTGAAGCTGACTTGCCTGAGGTAGCTCACTCCCCCCCCCCCCCCCCTCCACTAGGCTGCCCGGTGCAGGTGGAGAGGCGGGGTCTGGAGGATCACCTGACCGAGTGTGGCTTCAGGAGCAGGGCGTGTCCAAACGGCTGTGGCCACACCCTCCTCTCAGTGGACCAATCGCAGCACAACTGTGTTGCCGTGCTGCGCGCTGAGGTGGAGATGCTAAGGTGTGTTCTGAAGGAGTCTGTGAGTGAAGCTGCAAGGAGGGTGGGGTTGTGATGGTGTGGTGAACGTCCCTCAGGGCAGAGATGCTGAACAAGGTGGAGGAGGTGAGAAGTGAGATGGAGTCACGACTGGACTCCCAGAGGAGACACATGGTGCAGAAGGAGTCCATGCTGAAGAGTGAAGTGGAAGAGCTCAAGGTCATGAGTCACAAGACATGCTCCTCACCATCAGTCACTGCATCACAGTTTCTTAGGTCCATGTGTACCTGACTCATACCTGTGTGTGTGTGTGGTGTGTGTGTGTGCAGGGCCAGCTGTTGAGGGTGATGTGCGACGTACGGGCTCTGCTGGGGGCGGAGCGTCTCCGGAGACAGCAGGTGGTGGAGGCGGAGCTCAGAGCCATGCAGCCAACCAGGAGACAGGACACAGCCGACCAGCCAATCAGAAGCCAGCAGGAAAACCAGGAGCCAATGTGGAGAGAGCAGCTGACCAGAGGCCTGAAAAGAGAGGCGGCGATGCAAGCCTCCACCCAATCACTGTCCTCCACCCAGTCCCTATTGGTGCTGGCTTCGCCCTCATCACCGCAGCTGGGTGAAGGCCCCCGCATGGCCGTCGACTGCATCAAGAAGAAGAACCGTGAGGTCACCGTCATCTGAACCTGCTCTCCCCTCCTGGACCAGTGGTTCTCAGACTGTGGGGGCACTGCCCTGAGGGGAGGGGGGGCACTGCCCTGAGGGGAGGGGGGGCACTGCCCTGAGGGGAGGGGGGGGCACTGCCCTGAGGGAAGAGGGGGGCACTGCCCTGAGGGGAGGGGGGGGCACTGTGCTGAGGGGAGGGGGGGCAGTGGTTGCACAGGGGTGATAACAAGGGCAGGGAAATGCTAGAGGAAGATATCTTTTTCTTTAAGGGTTGGGGGGGGCCTGACATTGTTTGAGAACCACTGGTGCTCCCCATCTCACCCTGCCAGTTACTAGTTAACTGTTCACATGCTCCTCGTCTATCCTAACCTGGTCTGGAACACACATTACCATCAGTAGTTCTCCAACAGTGTACATCAGGATTCCAGCACATTACTGTGCTAGTCTCACTAAATCTACAGAAGAGTCGCATTTAAGGTCAAATGTGTAATCATCGATACTCATTTCAGTGATGCAGCAGGTCATCTCTGGAACTGGACTGTTTCAATCATATTCTAACTCTGCTAATACTGCCCAGAATCTCCTGTCTTCAGTAAACCTGTTGCTCCATGACTGCTATGCTGTCTTTTCTCCAGGTAGAGGTGGCAAGGAATTCTCCAGGAAATATTGACACTAAACATCCTAATTCACAAATCTTTATTGAGTGTGAACACAATGTAAAATAAGAAAACATAAAACATCAACACAAAGTCCACATCGTCACTCATAATCGCACGAAAGACACGTTTCCTTGGAGATGGTCTACACTCACTGTTCTGATTGGTCCATAAGCCCCATGGCAGACAGCAGTCATTGTCCAGGTGAGTTTACCTGGTGAAGGAGCGCACATGTCTCCCCCTGCCTCCCCCACTTCCTCCCCCGCTGCTAAACTTGCCCCCCTGAGAGCCTCTCCCTCCTCCCCCCCCCCCTCCTCCTCCTCCCCCCCCCCCCTCCTCCTCCTCCCCCCCCCCTCCTCCTCCTCCCCCCCCTCCTCCTCCCATCCACGACAGGCCTGCTCCTCCTCGGCCTCTTGGAGCGCGGTCCCGCGGAGCCAGACGATACGCACCTGAGCCAGAGAGAGAGAGAGAGGGGGAGATATAGAGAGGGGGAGAGGGAGAGAGAGAGACAGACAGAGACAGAGCGGGGGAGAGTTGGAGATATAGAGAGAGACAGAGGGAGAGAGAGACAGAGAGAGAGAGAGACAGAGGGAGAGAGAGACAGAGGGAGAGGGAGAGAGAGAGAGAGACAGAGGGAGAGAGAGAGAGAGAGAGAGAGAGAGAGAGAGAGAGAGAGAGAGAGAGAGAGAGAGAGAGGAACAGGATCATGTGTGTGTGTGTCTGAGTGAGTGTGAGTGAGTGTGTGAGTGTTTGAGAGTGTACCTGTGGGGGGTTGTCTGGAGGGGATGGGGCCACGTGTGAAGTTACTCTGTCCTCCTCGGGGCTCGCTGTACGTGGCTCTGTGGGGGGGGGCCGCCATCTGACCGCTCCACGAGGCTCCACGCCCCCCCTCTCTACGAGCATAGTTACCTGGAGAGGTGGGGAGGGAGAGAGGAAGAGGTGGGGAGGGAGAGAGGAAGAGGTGGGGAGGGAGAGGTGGGGAGGGAGAGAGGAAGAGGTGGGGAGGGAGAGGTGGGGAGGGAGAGAGAAAGAGGTGGGGAGGGAGAGGTGGGGAGGGAGAGAGGAAGAGGTGGGGAGGGAGAGGTGGGGAGGGAGAGGGGGAGGGAGAGGTGGGGAGGGAGAGAGGGAGAGGTGGGGAGGGAGAGAGGAAGAAGTGGGGAGGGAGAGAGGAAGATAAGTGAAGGAAAGGGTTAAGATCTCTGCGGGCTTTTCTGACCCATAAACACAGGTCATGAGATCAGTCCCATAAACACAGGTCATGAGATCAGTCCCATAAACACAGGTCATGAGATCAGTCCCATAATCACAGGTCATGAGATCAGTCTTTATGTCAAATACAAAGCATGTGTGCATGTGTGCGCATGTGTGTGCATGTGTACCAGATAGCAGCACTCCTTTGGGCTGTGGTGGAGTGAAGAAGCGTGTCTGGCCGTGGAAGGCTGCTCCTCTCCCCCCTCCTCCCCCCCCTCGGTTCCCTATGAACAGGCCTCTGGTGGGGGGCTTGGGGGAGCTCTTGGGGGGCCGTTTGGGGGGCAGCAGCCCCAGAGGTGTTCCAATGTCTTTGAACTCCGCCGCCACAAAGTCGTCTACGTGCATGCTGGGAGGCCGCGAGGTGTTCTGCTTGCGCTGGCGGAAGATGTCGTGAGGACGGCACAGCTGTCCAAAGGCCCCCCGACCCCCCCGGCCGCGCGGCGCCGCCATGATGTGAGCTCTCTTAGCCGGCTCCACGTAGCCAGACTTCCCACTGCAGGGAGACAGGAACACGTCACAAACTACAACTACTAGCCCTGCTCCCAGCCAGCTAGCCCTGCTCCTAGCCAGCTAGCCCCGCTCCCAACCCGCTAGCCCCTCTCCCAGCCCGCTAGGCCCGCTCCCAGCCCACTAGCCCTGCTCCCAGCCAGCTAGCCCTGCTCCCAGCCAGCTAGCCCTGCTCCCAACCAGCTAGCCCTGCTCCAAACCAGCTAGCCCTGCTCCCAACCACCTAGCCCTGCTCCCAGCCAGCTAGACCTGCTCCCAACCAGCTACCAGCCAGCTAGCCCTGCTCCCAACCAGCTAATGCTGCTCCCAGCCAGCTAGGCCCGCTCCCAGCCCGCTAGCCCTGCTCCCAGCCAGCTAGCCCTGCTCCCAGCCAGCTAGCCCTGCTCCCAGCCAGCTAGCCCTGCTCCCAACCAGCTAGCCCTGCTCCGAACCAGCTAGCCCTGCTCCCAAACACCTAGCCCTTCTCCCAGCCAGCTAGACCTGCTCCCAACCAGCTACCAGCCAGCTAGCCCTGCTCCCAACCAGCTAGCGCTGCTCCCAGCCAGCTAGTCCCGCTCCCAGCCAGCTAGCCCCGCTCCCAACCAGCTAGCCCCGCTCCCAACCAGCTAGCCCCGCTCCCAACCAGCTAGCCCCGCTCCCAGCCAGCTAGCTCCGCTCCCAGCCAGCTAGCCCCGGTCCCAGCCAGCTAGCCCCGCTCCCAGCCAGCTAGCCCCGCTCCCAACCAGCTAGCCCTGCTCCCAGCCAGCTAGCCCTGCTCCCAGCCAGCTAGCCCTGCTCCCAGCTGGGCTGCATTAAACTTCTGGGGACTTCTAGGGGCTCTAACCCTGTCTAACCCTGCTCTAACCCTGCTCTAACCCTGCTCTAACCCTGCTCTAACCCTGCTCTAACCTTGTCTAACCCTGCTCTAACCCTGCTCTAACCCTGTCTAACAGTGGAGAGGAACAGTGGAGGAACAATGGAGAGGAAGAGTGGAGAGACCTGGAGGTGATAAAGGTCTCGTGCTTGTGTTTGCCCAGGCGGAGGTTCTTGGGGTTCTTGCTGTGCCCAGGGGAGGAGGGCTCTGACAGGAAGGCGTGTTCCAGCTCGGCCCTCAGGTCCAGGTCAGGACAGCACTCCTGAGCCAGACCCACCAGGTCCACCTTCACCTGGAGACACACACTACACGTTACACACACACCAGACGGTACACACTCCAGCCATTACACACACAAACACACACCAGACATTACACACTCACAGTGTGCAGCTCAGCCTCCAAGTCATCAGTGTGGAAGGGGGAGAACCACAGAGCTTTCAGCTGATCATCCACAGCTTCAGACAGGATGAACACAGTCCTGGAGACCACACACACACACACACAGTCATGTCTCCCAAAATCACAACACCAAAGGGATGTGTACACATGCTATGTAAAGGGTGTCAACAGACTTGGATGCAATCCTGTGCCACTTAGGGGCGGTACCTGTGGTTGAACTGGACCAATAGGGATTCAGGGGCGGTACCTGTGGTTGAACTGGACCAATAGGGATTCAGGGGCGGGCAGAATAGGCTCAGTGTCTGAGGAAGGAGCTGTGTCTGCTGAGCTTTTCAACATCTGTCTCAAACCAATCACGTTCTCCAGCAGAGCCTCCAACACATCATCCTCCTTGCCGAGCTTCTATAATACACACACACACACACACAGAGACTCAAAGAAAAGCAAAAAAAAAACATCCCCTTTCCCCAAAATATGGTACCACAGTCAAAAGGTTTGTTCTAATGATAACCAACAAGCCCAGGGATAGTTTCATCCTGCCGGTCTGTCTGTTCAGGCTGAGCACTGGGTGAATACCGTGATGTGTTTTTCCAGGGTTGTGAGAGGATGAGAGTCAGATTCATCCCACTGCAGCACAGCCTTCATCTCCGAGGTGGTCAGGGCCAGCGAGCGGGAGGGGAAGCTCTGCACCTCCTCCCCAGAGCTCTGCACCTCCTCCCCCAGGCAGCTCTGCACTCAGGAACAAACACAAGCTGCTGTCTGGAAACAGGTGACAAACCACACAGGGCAACATGTGTCTGCAGGAGAGACATTTACAATTTGTGTGTGTGTGTGTTGTACCAGTGGGTCGGTGTGGAGGGTCTGTCGGAGCAGGTCCAGCACAGCGGACAGCAGCTCAGTAGAGTCCTTGTTGAAGGAGAGCGTCTGTCTCTTCAACAGAGAACACAAACCTGCACCATGCTTCTTCAGAGCCCTGACACACACACACACATTTAAATTTAGTCATTTAGCAGACGCTCTTATCCAGAGCGACTTACAGTAAGTACAGTGACATTCCCCCGAGTAGGGTAAAGTGCCTTGCCCAAGGACACGTCATTTGCCACACCAGGGAATCGAACCGGCAACCTTCTGATTAATAGCCCGATTCCCTATCCGGTCAGCCATCTGACTCCCGATCTGACTAACACACACACACACACACACACACACCATACAGACACACACCATACAGACACACACTAAGAAAACTAAGAAAGTGGATGTGTGTGTGTACCCCTTAAGGTGGTACAGTCCATAGTCGTGCTCAGTGAGGAACATGAGGGTTCTGATGCAGGTGAGCAGGAGGGCGGGGCTGCTGTCGGGGTTTCCAGCAGCCTCCAGCAGGGCGCTGCACACCGCTGGCATCAGCTCCCTCCCCGGCAGAGCGTGGGCCAGCTGCTCCACCTCGGAGACACAGCCCTCCCCCGGAGACGACAGCACCAGGGAGATGTCCTGACGGGACACACACACACACACTCTGTTAGGGGGAATGTTGACAGAGGGACAGTGTATGGTGTGTGTGTGTATGGTGTGTGTGTGTGTATGGTGTGTAGTGTGTATTGTGTGTGTGTGTGATGTACCTGGTCACACAGAGATTGCAGGATGGTTGCCACCAGCTCGCTGCAGTGCTGCTGCTGGAGGGAGGGGTCAGCCGGGACAGCCAATAGGGACAGCAGCAAGGGGAAGAGGTCGGCCAATGGTGGCTCGTCTCCAGGGGCAATGCTGGCCAGCAGGTTCAGAGCTGCGCTCTTACAGGCTCTCTGAGACACCAGGGCGTCCAATAGGGACAGGACACGAAGGACCTGGTTCCAGCACACACACTTCCCCTCCACCCTGAAACACACACATCATAGTCCCTTCTCCATTTCTGTGTGTTCTGGTGTGTGTGTTCTGGTGTGTGTGTTCTGGTGTGTGTGTTCTGGTGTGTGTATTCTGGTGTGTGTGTTCTGGTGTGTGTGTCCTGGTGTGTGTGTTCTGGTGTGTGTATTCTGGTGTGTGTATTCTGGTGTGTGTGTTCTGGTGTGTGTGTTCTGGTGTGTGTATTCTGGTGTGTGTATTCTGGTGTGTGTGTTCTGGTGTGTGTATTCTGGTGTGTGTGTTCTGGTGTGTGTGTCTTACTGCTGCAGCTCCCCCAGCAGCAGCTCCAGCAGGGTGTTCATGATGAGGGAGGCTGTGGGTGAGGACAGGTCAGCCAGCTGGACACACACTCGGCGCAGCATGGCTAGCAGGGGGGGGCAGCTGGTGCCACACACACACTTCAACGCCTCGGAAAACCCCCGCCACTGCACACGCAGGTGCATGCTCCACAGCTTCCTGGTGTTCAGGGCCACTGCCACATCCTGGAGCGAGATCTCCTGGGGGGGGGGGGGGGGGGGGGGGGGGGGCATGGGACCACCAAGATGGAGGGACAGAGCATGGGATCACAAAAACTGGACAACACCTGGATTCCTTCACCTGGCCAAAATACCACACACAATACCTTTACGGGTCAGAGTAGCTGTCTACGGGTCAGAGTAGCTGTCTACTGGTCAGAGTAGCTGTCTACTGGTCAGAGTAGCTGTCTACTGGTGAGAGTAGCTGTCTACTGGTCAGAGTAGCTGTCTACTGGTCAGAGTAGCTGTCTACTGGTCAGGGTACCTGGGTGCTGTGCATGGGCAGGGGCAGAGGCAGCAGCTCTGACAGCAGGGTGAGGCCAGAGAAGATAGCCTCAGGAGCCTTGAGCAAGGAGCCCAGCACCTCCCTCAACATCAGGGACCACGTGTTGCTGGCCAGGGTCTCCTCCGTGTGGGTCACCTGGGGGGGGGACGGTACACACTCTGCTTAAGATCACATTCACTCTAAATACTGAGTGTGCCTGTGTCATCTAATTAATAAAACAACCAGGCAGGCAGGAAGGCAGTGTGTGTGTGAGTGAGTGTTGAGCCCCACCTGCTCACTGACTCCCTGGGTGAAGGTGAGCAGCACGTCTACGATGAGCGCCTGCACCCTGCTCTCCTCTCCGTCCAGCCGCCCAGACGCCGGCACTGAGCACACGATCATGTGCAGGGAGACGAGGACGCTGGCCACACGCGTGTCCCTGAACTGGAAGGCCCCGCCCCGCAGCAGCTCCATCAGCATGGAGCGAAGCAGGCGGAGCGTGTTCACACACACGCTGAGGATGAGGAAGCGCGGCGGCGTGGGCCCCATGTGGCCATGGACCCGCCAGGGCTGGAGCAGCACGCTGCACAGCTTCTGCAGAACACGCACACACATGTCCAGAGCCTCACCCGAGAACAGCTGGATGACGGCTAAACTCCACCTGAGATCCTTCTGTTGGCCTGCAGGAGGACAGAGATGCTGAGATACTGTGAGAACACAACTGGAGGACAGAGATGCTGAGATACTGTGAGAACACAACAGGAGGACAGAGATGCTGAGATACTGTGAGAACACAACTGGAGGACAGAGATGCTGAGATACTGTGAGAACACAACTGGAGGACAGAGATGCTGAGATACTGTGAGAACACAACTGGAGGACAGAGATGCTGAGATACTGTGAGAACACAACTGGAGGACAGAGATGCTGAGATACTGTGAGAACACAATTGGAGGACAGAGATGCTGAGATACTGTGAGAACACAACTGGAGGACTGAGATGCTGAGATACTGTGAGAACACAACTGGAGGACTGACAGGGCAGAGTGGAAAAGAGGTCATGTGTGGTGAGGACACAAAGAAGGGATTCAAAGTGTGTGTATAAGATGATGTGTATGTGTGTGTGTGTGTGTGTACCCTCTACTGCAGGCGGAGGACAGGCGAGCTGGGAGAGGACTCTGAGAGCAGTCACCATGCCAGTTCCCTCCAGAGTCAGCATGTTCTCCAGGTTCTAGTACAGAACAGTCAGTCACATTTGCATGTTCCAGAAGCCTGACTCACCTCAGAGCAGGTGTGTGAGTGCGTGTGGGGCGTACCTGTCTAATGTAGTCTATGAGGGCAGGAATGCTGCTGATGTCAAAGCGAAGTTTCTCTAAAGGCTCCAGCCACTTACTTAGCTCTGAAACAAACACACACACACACGTTAGTCTGCACTAGTCTGTATGACACACACACACACACGTTAGTCTGCACTGGTCTGTATGACACACACACACACACACACGTTAGTCTGCACTGGTCTGGGTTCTCCTGTGCCTCTCAGGAGTGACACGACTCATCATCACAAGTGACATCAACAAGCACTGAGTTGTTGGATGTGTGTGTGGTGTACGTGTGAGAGTGGGGTGTGTGTGTGTGTGGGGTGTGTGTGTGTGTGGTGTGTGTGTGTGTGGTGTGTGTGTGTGTGGTGTGTGTGTGTGTGGTGTGTGTGTGTGGTGTGTGTGTGTGTGTGTGTGTGTGTGGTGTGTGTTACCCTGCAGCTTGGTGTTGGTGTCGTCAGTCTTGGCGTGGGCCAGCAGCAGGCTGGCTGACTGCTCCATCATGCGCAGGTCGTTGGAGGTCTGCACCACCACCAGCAGCAGCATGCAGGCGTAGTTATAGGTGACCGCCTTCCTGGCCTTAGCTTCTCTAGAGGACGACATCACACATGACCTTACACATGACATCACACATGACATCACACATGACATCACACATGACCTTGTGCATGACCTCACACATGACCTCACACATGACCTCACACATGACATCACACATGACCTCACACATGACCTCACACATGACATCACACATGACCTCACACATGACCTCACACATGACCTTGTGCATGACCTCACACATGACCTTACACATGACCTTACACATGACCTTACGCATGACCTTGTGCATGACCTTATGCATGACCTTACACATGACATCACACATGACATCACACATGACATCACACATGACCTTACACATGACATCACACATGACCTTACACATGACCTTACACATGACCTTACACATGACATCACGCATGACCTTACGCATGACCTTACGCATGACCTTACGCATGACCTTGTGCATGACCTTGTGCATGACCTTACACATGACCTTACACATGACCTTACACATGACCTTACACATGACATCACACATGACATCACACATGACCTTGTGCATGACCTTGTGCATGACCTTATGCATGACCTTACACATGACCTTGCGCATGACCTTGTGCATGACCTTGTGCATGACCTTGTGCATGACCTTATGCATGACCTTATGCATGACCTTATGCATGACCTTATGCATGACCTTATGTATTCTCTGTCACACACACACAGTGAGCCCTCTCTCACCCCAGGCTGTCCTCTCTCACACACACACACACACACACACACACACACACACACACACACACACACACACAGTGAGCCCTCTCTCACCCCAGGCTGTCCTCTCTCTCACACACACACACACACACACACACACACACACACACAAACACACACACACACACAGTGAGCCCTCTCTCACCCCAGGCTGTCCTTGCCGTGGTGCTGCAGCAGGGTGAGCAGGCATGTCAGGTTGTGGTCCAGGCTGAAGACGTGGGCCACTGCGCTGCGGCCCGTCTGTGTGAAGGTGATGAGGTAGAGGGCATGGAGCATGCCCAGCACGTCCGCACTGTCGCCCTCCTCCAGCCCCTCCCCGCCCTCACCCCCCGCCGCCACATGACTCATCAGCTCTGACACGCTCTGGAGTGCGTGCAGAGCCTGCATGAGCCACGCCCCCAGACCCTCCTCACCCAACCAGGGCCCACTGTACCCCCCGTCACTACCGGAAAACACAGTCTCCTCCCCCTCAGCCTCGGCGACAGTTGCTAAGAGACGAAGAATCAGGTTGGTTGGAGTGGGCTGGGCTAGGAGAAACAGCAGTCCTGATTGGGTGAGAGACAGGAAGCGTAGGAGCTCTCGGAGGGCCTGAGTGAGGCCCACGTGCCCTGCCCCTGCAGACAGCACCACCGCCATGCTCTCCAGGAAGTGACACGCGTGCATGTACCTGATGACACAGATTCAACAAGTTAACACTCAACAAACAGCTACTCTCAGCTACATTCACTGCCCTTTATGGTTACACTCAACAGTGCCAGTGTGCGGTATCCAGGCTGTGTGTGTGTGTGTGTGTGTGTACCTGTACAGGGTAGGGTAGGGGTCGTCTCTCTCCTGGGGGCCGGTGATGCGGGCGCTGGTGGGGAAGGCTTTCCCAGGGGGCTGCACCATGCTGTGGGGGGCCGTCTCCAACAAGTGGTGCAGCTCCTCTAGAACCCCTGCCATCCTGTCCAGCTCTGCCTCACTCACAGGGGAGGGGCCTAACACTGGCTCCTCCTCCATGGGGCTTTCAGCTTCCTCCATCTCCTCCTGAGACACCAGGACATGAGGACACCATGAAACACGTAGGTAACAACTCTCATCATGTGGTTTCCAGCTGTGTGCGTACCTGCGGGGATGTGTGTGTGTGTATGTGAGTGTGTGTGTACCTGCGGGAGTGTGTGTGTGTATGTGAGTGTGTGTGTGTGTACCTGCGGGGGTGTGTGAGTGTGTGAGTGTACCTGCGGGGGCTCGCTCCAGGCGGCGGCCGTGCGCTGCAGGTCAGTCAGCACCTCGTAGGCGTGGCTCTTCTGCAGCACAGCGTTGCCAGCGGTTACCACCCTCACTGTCTCCTCGCGCAGGAACAGCTGAACCAAACGCTGCCAGGAGCAAAACAGCCCATAACTACCAAGATCCAGAACGAAAAACCTATTGTTTTTGTTGAAAGGATCAGGTTCTGGAGTTTGTCAGAGCCTCTTACCTGGTAGCCACTCCTCTGTGTTCCCTCTGAGTGCAGGAAGGCCTCCACACCAGCAGGGGCGCTGGTCAAGGCATCCAGCGCCCTCAGTATGCTCAGCTTCAGTGTGGATGAGATGTGATCCCTGTGGAGGAGCTCCAGCAGGAGGCCCAGGGCCCCCTCCCGCAGCAGCACCGTGAGGCCCTGCGGGGACTCGGCCAGGCAGGATGCCAGCTTAGCACCAGCTTTCAGCTGTCTGAGGTTCAGTGCGATGGGTTGGGTCAGAGCAATATCCATACTCAGACCCTGAAGAGCCCATTGGACCAGAGCCCCTAAAGGTTCCTCCCACTCTCCCTCCCCTTGTCCAATTAAACAGCCGAGCCCTTTCGCCAGTAGTCCAGAAGCGTGCTCCAGAGCTGTGACCCAGCCAGCCCCCCTGTCTTCTCCAATCCCAGCCAGGAGCTCTCTCAGCTGGGCCACAGCCTCCGCCTCGGGCCCCTCCACGCCCCCAGGCGCGGCTCCCCCCCTGGCCTTCTCCAGCTGGGTGTCGAAGCGGGTCTTGTAGGGGGGGGTGAAGAAGAGCAGGGGGCGGAGCTGGCGCTCGTACGGGTCGTACTGGACGGGGGGCACAGACGCCAGGTCCTCGGGGGTGTAGTCCATGTCGAAGCTGGGCAGCTTGAAACTGTTGTCCAGGTCATCCTCGTCACTGGAGATCTGTTCATAGCCATCATCACCTGAGAGGGAGAGGATGGAGGGAGGGAGGGGAGGGAGGGAGGGAGAGAGGGTGGGAGGGGATGGAGGGAGAAGTGCAATGGAGAGCAAGAGAGAGAAAGAAGGGGAAGGGTGGGGCAAGGCAGGGTAAGATTAAGAGGCAGGGAGAGGGGGGAGAGCGAGGGGGGAGAGAGAGGGGGGGAGAGAGAGGGGGGAGGGAGAGGGGGGAGAGAGAGGGGGGGAGAGCGAGGGGGGAGAGAGAGGGGGGGAGAGAGAGGGGGGAGAGAGAGGGGGGAGAGAGAGGGGGGGGAGAGCGAGGGGGGAGAGAGAGGGGGGAGAGAGAGGGGGGAGAGAGAGGGGGGAGAGAGAGGGGGGAGAGAGAGGGGGGAGAGTGAGGGGGGAGAGAGAGGGGGGGAGAGTGAGGGGGGAGAGAGAGGGGGGAGAGAGAGGGGGGAGAGAGAGGGGGGAGAGTGAGGGGGGAGAGAGAGGGGGGAGAGTGAGGGGGGAGAGAGAGGGGGGAGAGAGAGGGGGGAGAGTGAGGGGGGAGAGAGGGGGGAGAGAGAGGGGGGAGAGAGAGGGGGGAGAGAGAGGGGGGAGAGAGAGGGGGGAGAGTGAGGGGGGAGAGAGAGGGGGGAGAGTGAGGGGGGAGAGAGAGGGGGGAGAGAGAGGGGGGAGAGGGAGAGTGAGGGGGGAGAGAGAGGGGGGAGAGAGAGGGGGGAGAGAGAGGGGGGGAGAGAGAGGGGGGAGAGTGAATGAGGGAGAGAGAGGGGGGAGAGAGAGGGGGGAGAGGGAGAGTGAGGGGGGAGAGAGAGGGGGGAGAGAGAGGGGGGAGAGAGAGGGGGGAGAGTGAGGGGGGAGAGAGAGGGGGGAGAGAGAGGGGGGAGAGTGAGTGAGGGGGGAGAGAGAGGGGGGAGAGAGAGGGGGGAGAGTGAGGGGGGAGAGAGGGGGGAGAGAGAGGGGGGAGAGAGAGGGGGGAGAGAGAGGGGGGAGAGTGAGGGGGGAGAGAGGGGGGAGAGAGAGGGGGGAGAGAGAGGGGGGAGAGAGGGGGGAGAGAGAGGGGGGAGAGAGAGGGGGGAGAGTGAGGGGGGAGAGAGAGGGGGGAGAGTGAGGGGGGAGAGAGAGGGGGGAGAGTGAGGGGGGAGAGAGAGGGGGGAGAGAGAGGGGGGGGAGAGAGAGGGGGGAGAGTGAGGGGGGAGAGTGAGGGGGGAGAGAGAGGGGGGAGAGTGAGGGGGGAGAGAGAGGGGGAGAGAGGGGGGGAGAGTGAGGGGGGAGAGAGAGGGGGGAGAGTGAGGGGGGAGAGAGAGGGGGGAGAGTGAGGGGGGAGAGAGAGGGGGGAGAGAGAGGGGGGAGAGAGAGGGGGGAGAGAGAGGGGGGAGAGTGAATGAGGGATTTAAACGTTCCCAAGTGCAAGCAGCAGTCACAGCTGAGGTGGTTCTCTGTAACGAGCAGCTGGTAAAAGCTGCTCTGTAATGAGCACACACACTCTGTCTTAGCATGCCAGAGCACACACTCTGTCTTAGCATGCCAGAGCACACACTCTGTCTTAGCATGCCAGAGCACACACTCTGTCTTAGCATGCCAGAGCACACACTCTGTCTTAGCATGCCAGAGCACACACTCTGTCTTAGCATGCCAGAGCACACACTCTGTCTTAGCATGCCAGAGCACACACTCTGTCTTAGCATGCCAGAGCACACACTCTGTCTTAGCATGCCAGAGCACACACTCTGTCTTAGCATGCCAGAGCACACACTCTGTCTTAGCATGCCAGAGCACACACTCTGTCTTAGCATGCCAGAGCACACACTCTGTCTTAGCATGCCAGAGCACACACTCTGTCTTAGCATGCCAGAGCACACACTCTGTCTTAGCATGCCAGAGCACACACTCTGTCTTAGTGCCCAGTCCCAAACCAGCCCCAGCCCCAGCCTGCCCCTCTCGGTGTGTCTGGATGGACTGGGTCATTCTGAGATGATGGCATGTGTTTGGCATGGTACATTGGGAGAGTGACTTAGTGGTGACGGGCTGGGGGGGTCAGTTTGGGAAAGGGCGTCTTGTCTGTTGTTCCTGTTAACACACAGGAGCCCCCCTACCTTCCTCCATCTCTTCCATCTCCTCACCCTCATCTTCCTCGTCCTCCTCCTCATCTGGAACACTTTCGTCTGTCCGTGCTTCCTCCTCCTCCTCTGGCTCCTCCTCCTCCTCTGGCTCCTCCCCCTCCCCCTCCGGCTCAGCATCTGAGTAGGCTTCGTCCAGGGGCAGTGACCTCTCAGGGGTCACAGCCTCCAGGGAGTCTTCACGCCCCGAGCATGACTCCGTTTTGACCGCCACCCCCACTGTGTCACAGAGCATCATGTTTTATTATTACTACCATCATTCAGGAGTACTTCTGATACCTATCACTGAGCATGTTGGCATGACCAGTCACTTTAAAACTGATAGATGTGTGTGTGTGTCTGACCTGCCACTGGGACCTGCTCCTCTTCATCATCGTCTGGGGGAGGGGGTCCTGGGGGGGTGCGGGGCCCCCGGGGGGCTGGTCTAGGGGGGCTGCCGTTGTACTGTTCCTCTTTATCCCACTCTGAGCAGACACACGTGTGCACAGAAAACATGTCAGAGAAGTTAGCAGAGATGGGAAGGAACAAAGAACAAATACTTTGTTACTGTATTTAAGTCAATTTTCTTTTAGAAAGGTTGAAAAAAAAGGGTTAGATTTTGTCTAAATTAGCAAAAAAATTCTAATGGTTTAAAACACATTTTTCTACAAATATATGACAAAAAAAGTGACAACTGAAGACTTTACTTTCACCCCTTACATTTTTTACACAAATACGTATCTGTACTTTCTGACATTTAAAAGCCAGCCAGAAAGAAATAAATAAAACTATAATTGTTTTGGTGTCGTGCTGTGTGAAAAAAAACTTTTGCTTAAAATAAAATACATAAAACTCTACTGTACTCTACTATACTCTGCTGTGCTCTACTGTGTTTTACTCTGCTCGGCTCTGCTTTACTCTGTTTTAGGCTTCTCTGTCCTCCCCTCTCACACTGTGTGGGGGGAAAGTTTCGAAAAGGGTGACAAATATATCTTTTTATAAGGTATGTTCTGGATGAGACAGTTAGGGATGCCCACATGACTGAGCACAGACACATCCTGGACCACCCATGGTCATGAGGGAGATGGTGAAGGTGCAGCGTGTCTACAGTGTCTTCATGTATGAATATGATGTGAGCTCCAACAGCTAGTAGTCATGGCTACTTGAGTACATGTCATAGCCCACACTCCTTTACTTTAACTTGAGTTAAAAAAAAACTGTAGTCATCACTTCAACTTTGACCAGAGTATTTTTAAACATGAGTATCTGTACTTCTACTTGAGTGAAGGATGTGTGTACTTTTGCCATCTCTGGAAGTTAGAAGAGACAAGCTAAGTACAGATTTCCAGCCTGGTGGCTGATATCATTAAGTGGCTCTACGGTTATGGTTAGGATCTGAACATGAAGGGAGATGATTGGAGGAGGTTGTGGTTAGGATCTGAACATGAAGGGAGATGATTGGAGGAGGTTGTGGTTAGGATCTGAACATGAAGAGAGCAGATTGGAGGAGGTTGAGGTTAGGATCTGAACATGAAGGGAGCAGATTGGAGGAGGTTGAGGTTAGGATCTGAACATGAAGGGAGCAGATTGAAGGAGGTTGTGGTTAGGATCTGAACATGAGCTCCAGGTTTAGAATGGGTGAAGGAGTTAAAGTAACAGTCCTTTAGCACCCTGAGATGGGGGGAATGTTTGGTGAGTATGTGTGTGTGTGTGGCATAAACCCACCTTGCTTCATCACCCTCTTGGCTCCGCCCTGCTGCTGTGGGGGTGGGGGGGGAGGGGGAGGGGGGGAGTCCCGGTCATGTCCATGTGATCGTTCTGCCGTACCGTACACCGCCACCGTCAGGCTGGTGTACCATCCCCGCAGCACCAGCCCGTCTGTGTTCACCTGCACACACACACACACACACACACACGCACGCACGCACGCACGCACACACACACGCACTAAGTCAGCTCTATCAGTTCTTCATGGCTGCTCAGTGCCTCCAGCCACAGCCAGACAGGTGAGGAGGTGAGAGAAAGATCTACCTTTCCACTGGGCCTGAAGATGATGGACTTGTTTTCATCATATTCCAGACTGGGGATGACAAGAACACAATGGATGACATTTCTATTCAATTTTCTGTGTGTGTGTATGGGGGTGTGTGGTTGGGGGTTGCTGTTACTGGAGAGACCAGTTGGAGAACAAAGACACCTGTTGAGGTATCAGACCACACCCTCTTGCTTGGCTCCCAGTCAGGGCAGACTTAAGGGCCAGCCCCACCCCAACAGGTTTTACAGGTGAAACACTGACCTACTTCCTAAACACTCTGAACCCTGTGCAGACACACAGCCAGGGTGAGAAACAAACGATGGAGGGGGAAGGCAGGGGGAATATTTCTCAGCAGGGACAGGAAAAGAGGTGGAGGAAAAAGGCCGACTGACCTGCCCAGTCGAAGGAACGTAGGGCTGTTGGGTTTGGTGACATTGTTGAAGAACAGCTCCAACTGGAAGGCATGGGGAGATGTCTCCCTGGAGGAAGAGCCGGGGCATGATCACATTACAAACACACTGTTCCATATGATGCACTGACAATGCATGTCCTCTGGGCAGGCTTATACAGAGAGGAGATTCTTAGAATGCAACAACTGTCCTGTAACATGGTGATCTGCATAGGCTGTATTAGAAATGGCGCAACCAGGCAACCTCCTTTTAGACAAAAATAGATCCAGACCAAATTACGTGTCTATATAAACACATTGTAATTAACATGCTTAGTGGGAATCACATATATATTTTGGTTTCATACTCGCGGAGGGGATTATTTATGTGCAAGTGTGCATACGTTCGCTTACCCAAATGCCCTACAGTCGGGTAAACTGCTGTGTGCTTTGATTCCCGGCGGAATTACTCGCACCTCTGTGATCAAAACGCCGCGTGGGAAACGCACCACGTCTACGTTGGTCAACTGATGAATGAACACACGGGATGTAGTATGAAACCAATACATAAACACATGGCAACAATCATTTGCATAGCTAACTAGCTAAAATGTCAACATTCCCAGCCAGACAAGCTAATGTCAATAGTCTAGTTAGGTCAACCCCCAGTAACATTGTCAAAGTATGCAGATTGGCTGGTAGGCTATTTGTTAGGGCAGTGGGTCTAACGTAAAACAAAGAGAGTAGTTAACAGGTGGGTTACGATGGTGAGCTAGCTAGCTAGCAGGCGAGCTAAGTGAAGGTAGTAGCCTAGCTAAGCTAGCTAGTTTAGCCCCGGTCTAGCTAACGTGACTCCTTGGCGCTTTGCTTAATAACTAGCTATATCGCTGGCTACGTCTAAGCAACGTGCACTTTGCTGTAAAATCGGCGTAATCTGGGCCAATCTTGGCTTTACCTCTGCGCTCTGATGTTTAAATGTATCTAAAAACAGAAGCTCTGTTGAAGTATCCCCCGCCATCATTCGTTGTTGTTACTCAGGGGTACTGATACAGCTTCCGGTTTGCTAATACTAGTTCCGGGTTGTTCCACATTCGTGTCTACAATCGATGGCATTTTGTCTTCCCAAATGCATGATTTGATATGAGTAAAATAATCAAACATAACACGATTCTAAAATCAGTACGACCGATAGCTACCAAAAGCAGCTATGAACTTTGACTTTGAACAATTTTATAGAATCTTTTTGTATATATAGAATTATTTCTTTTTTTGTATAAAAAAATATGGCTGCAGTGTTTAGGAATACATATTAGTCTCACTAACTTTCATGTACAGTAACGAGATAATCAGATTATTAAAAAATACATTCAAATTAAAGTGTACAAGGCATATTTATTGTATATATTATTGTGTTTGCATTGTTAATGGATGGTACCGGCGTTAATTGGATCGCTCTAGGTTTTGGTCTTAACAACCGATGTAAAATGAGCATGAGAATGGCGATACATCTTTTGTTATCTTATTTAGTTGCGATACTAGCGAGCAGTGCCACGTCCTTTCTGAGAGCACCGCGAGGCCACCTGCAGCAGGCAGGTATCTACATGAGTCACGTGGTCCGCAGGCTCCAGGTAGCTGCGGACGGAGCAGGAACCTGCAGCCATTACTCTGCTATGAAGCTGCGCGAGCGTTTACAAATCTAACGCAATCAAAAGCCACATACCTGTAGGTGCTCAGCACACCTCTGTGCTTAGGTGTCTCGTCTAGGTGTGGGTGGCATTCTGTATCTGACCAGGGAGCGTTTGTACTTTCTTTTCGTTCACTTTGCTTGTGATTTGGGTAGTTTCTTGGTATTAATTGTAAAATGACGGCACAGGTAGACTACCTGGTTTTGTTTTTCACGACCACATCTGGCGCGAGCGGGGACCTGTTGGGATCAGATGAGAAGGAGATCGTACAGCTGGTCTGGCAACTGGTGGATCTCAAGAACCAAAAGGTAGGAAGTTCAATACTATTTGTCTTTTACTTTTATCAAATTATGAAATAAGAGTGTACACTTTTCCCATCCATGATTATTACGTTTTTGGGGGCGCCACACAAAAGACTATAGTTTACAACGATGTGACTGTTAAAAAGCTAAATGTTAGCTTCATAGTCATGGTTCCTTTACGGGTTCATCATTCCGATATTCAATGAACTAAAAACCGGTTTGTGTAAAGTCTGGTATGTGTTTTTTTTCTGGTCCAGTTGGGGAAGTTAAATGAGGTGTTCATAAACCCAGAGCTGTCGGACCGGACAGCTGAGAGCGAGCCGGCGGAGGAAGCATCTCTGGCCCGCCCCTCAGCAACCAACCTCGACAACGCTTTAAGACAGGTATACAGTCTGTGTGTCTTTACATTCTTTGAGCTCATTGTCCTAATTACACAGTTAATAATGCCTTGATCGTCTCTCTTTGGACGTGTTGATATAGACACACTAGTCCACTGTGTTCGCCTAGCCTACACGGTATGGTCACCTTTGGTCCTGTCATTTTGGGTGTGAGTTGTCACTGTTGTAGAAAGTCAGTTAAGCTGACAGATAAGGAGGTGTGGAGCTTACTAGACCTGAAGGCAAATGAGAATACTTTACATAATGAGGTTGACCAGAACCCTTCTGGCTGTGCAGCCTCTTAAAAGACTTTAGAAACAGCCAATACTTTACTGTTTCCCCAAATCAAAGTAGCGAGTACGAGCATGGCACACATGGAAGATGTCAGCAGGTGTCCCTATCTTACCTGTGGCTAATATCTCCACTAAACGCCTCTCTTGCAGTTTCATCTCAGATTGACGAACGAAGTGAACAGCTCAGGCACAGGCACGTCGCTGTGTTTGTGTACCGACGGGCCGCTCCACCTCCGCCAAGTCATCCACCCCGAGGCTGCGGGCAAGGTGAGAGCTCTGCACAGGCACAGACCTCGGAGCCAGGGCGGACCACAGCCACCGCTAGAACCTGTTTGTGCTCACAGAACCACTAAAGAACACGTTATGTCAGAACTTGTACTCCTTTTTGCAGTTTTACACAATGTTAAAATGTGAGCCTTGCTTAAAGTGTACAGATTGTGTGAAAATGTCTTGTTGACCCATAAGGTGGAAGTTGCATAGTAAGTACACACACAAATACATTGTTGTTTGTCTTCATATCAGATTCCTCCACACCTTACACCAGGGTTGGCTCCAAGGGGGGCATACTGTGCCCCCTCAAAACATTATTTTGTTAAAGTATAAATAAGAAATACTGGCATCGGCTATAAATTAAATATCAAGATTGCTACACTTTCCTGCAGAATATGCAGGTCTGCTCTTATTTTGACTTTCATACATGCTTTGTAAATGCGTGCCCCACTTGTGAAAAAAATGCCCCCCATTTAATTAGTTCTGGAGCCGAGTCTGCCTTACACCTGTTTATGGGTTACACACATCCTTACACCTGTTTAAGGGTTACACACATCCTTACACCTGTTTAAGGGTTACACACATCCTTACACCTGTTTATGGGTTACACACATCCATTTAGGAGACCTGTCCTAATACGAGTAAATATTTCAATGACGAGTAAATATTTATATGATGCCAATAAGCTTTCATCAGCTGACCTTAGCCATCTAACTGTTACCATGGCGAAAGCTTACATCATCCTCTGACAAGCTCTTTCAAAGCTGATTGGCTGACTCCCTCTCCTCCAGAACCTTGTGCTTCCAGAGTGCTTCTTCTCTTTCTTCGACCTGCGGAAAGAATTCAGGAAGCACTTCCCCTCGTCTGACGGGAAAGGCCTGGATGTGCAGCTCATGGCTGACTGTATCCTTACCCCTTGCTGCACCTCTCTCTCCAACTGTCAGAACACGGCACCTCTCTCTCCAGCTGTCAGAACACGGCTGATACAGAGGAGGGTTCACATCCTGCCAAACTGCTTTCTGTCTCCCCTGAGGGGTGAGCTTTACGCTGTCAGCAGAAAACACACACACACACACACCTACTCACACAGATACCCATACACCTACACACCTACACACACCTACCCACCTACACACACACCTACACGCACACAGTTCACAGGCCACAGGGTGTTGGCTGCAAAACTGGAGGTTTTGAAATGCAAATAAAGACACAATGGAGGCGTTTCTCTGAGCCCTGAGAGAAACACTGTGTTTAGCCAACAGGACCTGCCCCACACGCCCATTACAGCAGGACTCTCCTACACACACACGCCCATTACAGCAGGACTCTCCTACACACACACGCCCATTACAGCAGGACTCTTCTACACACACACCGCTTCTCCCCCCTTTCCACACACAAAGTCTCACGACCATGTGTCCGTCAAACATGTCTTGCTGGTTCCTGTTTGCTCCTTGACGTGTGTCCAGCTCTAGGTGTGAGTGTGGAGCCAGACATGGACCCCAGCGCCCTGCCTGCACAGCAGCTCCACAGCATGGCCCTGCCTGAACAGCAGCTCCACAGCATGGCCCTGCCTGAACAGCAGCTCCACAGCATGGCCCTGCCTGAACAGCAGCTCCACAGCATGGCTATGGTGGTCCTCGCCCTGCTCTCAGAGCCCCTGTGTAAGGAGCACACACCATGCCAACCCTCGCACTGATACACCAGTGCTCTCTCTGAGGGCTAGGGGTTAGCTACGGTTAGGGGTAGGGTTAGTTTGGGTTAGTTAGGGGAACTGGATTGGACCCAGTAAGAATGATGTCACTGTGTTTCTGGAGTGTTTGAACTCTTTCTTGATTCACAGGTCACAAGTTCTGTAACCCAGAGAGGGTCAATGACAAGTTTGAAACCGGCACTTGGTAAGAACATGTCTTTCTTTTGATGTATTACATTCTACCATCTGATGTAAGACATGATGCTTATGTGTGTGTGTGTGTGTGTGTGCGCGCAGCAGTAAGATGGAGCGTGTGTGTGATAACACAGTGATCCGGGCCAGGGGGTTACCATGGCAATCATCTGACCAGGACATCGCTCGCTTCTTCAGGGGCTTGAACATGGCCAGGTCAGTGTGTGAGAGAGAGAGAGAGAGAGAGAGAGAGAGAGAGAGAGAGAGAGAGAGAGAGAGAGAGAGAGAGAGAGAGAGAGTGTCTGGGTGAGAGACAGTGTGTGTGTCGTATACAACTAAGGTATTAATTTCAGTTCTGAAAGTACCTGTGTGTGGTGATGCTGTAATGCTGTGTGTTTCCAGAGGGGGCGCTGCTCTGTGTCTGAATGCTCAGGGC